>NC_092143.1:60865574-61166074 GCF_043159975.1 Macaca nemestrina | reverse complement strand
ATTACTATTTGATTAGCTCCTGTATCATTTTCATGACCATGAGCTACATAGACAAAAGCATACTTACATTGATAATAGCTACTCAAACAACTAGTGCCCACTTTTATTCTTTTTCCAGCAAATATTTTATTTTGGTCAAGTTACTAATAATAGGCAAAATACTATAATAAAAACCATGATTCAGTTAGCAAATATTTGTTGAAAATTGACATGTACTATCTATTGTGATAGTCTCAGTGGAAAAACAAAAATGGCTGTAAAACAATTTCTCACAATTTGAAGCTTTCTTTCCAGTGGCAAAAATCAGCATCAATGCAGATACAAAAAGAATTATTTCAGAAAAAATATGCTGTTATAATAGATTCACAAAAAATAACTTTTCTTAGGAGGAATCAGGGAAAACATTGGAACATAACAAAAAACAAATAGGGTTAGAACAGATGATGTTGGGGCAAAGATATTTCAGACAGACAGAGCCAGGTGATCAAAGATTAACACATAAAAGTAGTCAGTGTGTGTAAATCCCAGAAAAAAGGTTGAGTAAAATGAGAAACAGACTTCATGCCTGAAAGTTAATTGGTGAGTTTATTGATTTAGTTTTCATTGGCATGGAATATTAATATCAACACCTTAATATTATAAAGAAATACACAGAACAATCATTTTTATCTTAAAATTAATTCTTCTTTCTCAAAGCAAGTTCATTTTTACATTGCACAGTGTTTACTCAGTTTTAAAAGGTGGAGTTGAAAGTCAGATTACAAAGGAATCAAGGACTGAACACTGAATGGCAACCAAGTAGGTCAGCATAGCATGTGTTGATAATACATGTTGAAAAACATCAGCAGTGAGAGACTAGATAGTGTTTAACAACAACAACAACAAATTCTGGTTAAGGGAATTCTGCTTTATATTGATTGGACTTCTCAAAAATTTGATTTAAGAAAAAGATTAATCTTAACAGGAAAAATCACAGCATGGAAATTTCTGGGAAGCTAATGAGAATACTATAGTGAAAGTAGTTAAGAATATAAATTTTCAAACCTATCAAATTGTATTAAACATATGTGTAGGTTTTGGGGTTTTTTTTGTATGTCCGTTATACATCAATAAAGCCATTAAAAAGAGAATATAAACTGTGAAGTCCAAGAGACCTGTGTTAAAATCCAAACTTTGGTTGTATAATCCCTGAAGAACTATTTAAATTATCTACTTCTCTGTTTTCTCATCTATATATTGAGGTTAATAATACCTACTTTAAAGTACCGCTTGTGAATTAATTAAATTATGCATATTATACCTGTAATCCCAGTGCCAAGGCAGGAAAATCACTTAAGGCTAGGCGTTTGACACCAGCCTAGGCAACACAGAGAGACCCCGCTTCTACAAAAAAATAAATAAAAGTAGATTAGCCTGGCATGGTGTTATGCCCCTATAGTTCTAGGTACTCCAGAGGCTGAGACAGGAGGATCACTTCAGCCCAGGAGTTTGAAGCTGCAGTGAACTACTACCATGCCATTGCACTCAAGCCTGGGTGACAGAGAGATGCCCTGTCTTAATAAAAAAAAAAAAAAAAAATTAAAGCATATTAAGTGCTTGAATGGTGCTGGAACATATAAGCACTCAGAAAATGATAGTTATAAAAGTTATCATGGTTTACAAACTGGATAAGGGAAGAACTAATTAGTAAGAACAAATTATCTGCTAAATGTATCCATACCTGGCTCCTCTCACACATCCAAAAGCATTGAAATGTTTTTTGGTAAAGTGTGCTTTCAAAATTTAATTCTCACTGTGTATTCAGTCTTTCCTCAGAAGGAACAGTCATGGCAGTAACTTATTCATACTGTATTTTGAGTGGTATTAGTTACTTCAAATACATTTTTAACAAATGAATATGTATTTAGTGTCTACTGAGGTCCTAAAGGAAAATGAGTCGAACAACAAAACACATCACCAAGAGTCCAACAACTGATATCGAGGCATGTTTCTGGCTGGATTTCCTTGGAGCCTTCATGGAATCTGAATCTTTCTGTCACTCACCATCATTCTCCAGTAGCCTGCACACTACAGTGGTTGTCAACAGAGTTATTGCATCATATTGAAGATATAGCCATCTCATAGCAGTCACGCCATTCTGACAATAGTTAGAATGTTATATTCAAAATATGTGTGAAAATGGAGATGCTTTAGGAAGTGCCAATTTTAAAAAGTTGAGCGGTTTGTGACAGCAAAGAATCAAAATGTTTGTGTTCCACATCTTTAAACTAAAAAAAAAAAAAAAAAAAAAAAATTCATGCCGATGAGAAGTGAAAAGAACAACATATTAATTAATTTGAGCAAGTTTATTTAATAGAAATGTAGAATATTGTTAAACTTCAGAGAAAAAAATCAAAAGAGTACTCCATAACACATCGATCAATTTTACATCCTGCACAAAACTTTTCCCTTCATTTTGACTTGCATATATGGCACAGTCAGAATATTTCTTGTTAATAAAACTGGTACGGAAAATTAGTACTTCAAAAAAACCAAAGAACATTTCAAAGGCAGTGTGTGTAGAGGGCGAGAAAGTCTGATTGTCCTGTCTGTAATTCCAGTACTACCCTTCCCATTGACTGCTACAGTCTTTCAAATCGTAACAAGAACTGGAAGATTATGGTAAATACCAATCTAAGGAACAGTTGCCAGAGTGCTAAACATGTACAGAGAGAGCATGCATTTATAGAGAATCCAAGCAAAATTCAGAAGCTGATATGAGGTATTGGAACCAAACTTTAAAGAATAAGTATAATTTTTCAATTGCTTTATTTTATTTTTTTACTTTAAAATACATCTAATATATAAAAGTGTGTGAGTTTATACTTACATAGTGTATCTCCATAATCTGAAGAGTAAGAATGAGTGTTCATTCATGAGCCCACCATCTTTTTTAGGAAAGTAAACACTGTCATTACCTTCGAATGCCTCTGTATTTCCTTTTTCAGTCCCATCGCCCTCAGAAGTAACCACTGCTCCTAAATTAGACGCTAGATCATTATCTTGCATTTCTTTGTACTTTTAGCAAATATATATGTGTCACCAACTGATATATAACCTTTGTTTTGATTAGCTTTATATCTGTAAATAAATAAAATACAATAATACTATCTGTATTTTTCTAAGACTTGCTTTTTTGGCTCAATACTGAAGTTTGTGATTTAAGCATGTCGATTCATTTACTGTAATTAATGTGTTTTCACTGGCATGTAACATGCCATTATATAAATATGCCTAAATATTCATTTATATATTCTTTGGCCAATAGACTTTATAGTTATTTTCTAGTGATTTTTTATTACAGTCAATGTTATGATAAACATTTATAGGCCATCCCTTGGTACACTCATGCAAGAGGGTTTTTTTTTAAGGCAATGTATGAGAATTGGAATTTCTCAGTCCAAGAATATATAAACCTTCAGTTT
This sequence comes from Macaca nemestrina, assembly GCF_043159975.1. Taxonomy (NCBI): domain Eukaryota; kingdom Metazoa; phylum Chordata; class Mammalia; order Primates; family Cercopithecidae; genus Macaca; species Macaca nemestrina. The sequence continues at coordinate 61,162,610 of NC_092143.1, read as the reverse complement.
GAATAGATAATACCAATTTATTTTCCAAGTTTGTTGTGCTAATTTACACACCCGCAAGTAATAGACAACAGATCTTGTTGACCCAAACCCCTTACAAAATTTGGAATTTGTTTTAATTTTTACCACATGGATCTATATTCTCAAACAGATTTACATGTCTATCAAGCAAAAGAACTAAAATGTACGTGATCATAAAATTCTAGTCCTGGTGAATGAACATTTTTATTTATGACTGTAACTTTTGTTTAGAAGGAACTTGTAATGACATGCACTCAAATGCACTCTGTAATTTTAACTAGCAATTAGAATTTTAAGTAGTCATTCCTCTGCTACTTTTTCTAATTAAGGAGGAAAAAAATAGCAGATGACAGTAGAAGAACACAGAGAAGTCCAAAAATCGTTTATATTTGCTCACACACGTGTAATCTTACCATATCATAACAAATGCATACTTACACACCTCTTCTATGCCTGGCTTTTCTTATGCTTTACAGCTTGTATTCTGTCCCCGGGGAAACTCAACACATTTTTAATTTTTCTGATAACTAGATGTGACACACTAATGGACTTAACAATTTGATAAAAACAATAAGATTGTGTGACAAATTAATGGTGTTTATAGACTTGCATATGAGAGACATGTCATAGTATTAGAGGCTTTGCACTGATTGACTGTTAAATTCTATTTACAGTCAGGGGCAATAAATGGAATTGTCAAAATCACAGAGATTTTATAAATTTTATGTTTCCAGCAGTCCAATTTACTCATGAGGAAATAATATATAAGATGTTTATTGATTACAGTGAACCACCATATATCTTAAGGAACTATGGGGTTTGAGTATTAAGAAGTTAAGGAAATAGTTATTAATTTAAAATAGATTGAATTTATTTTCCATGGTGATGTCTGCTTTATAGACTTTTGTTTAGACGTAATGTAAAGAGAGAATAACTATTTAAGCTTTTAAATCCTTTTCCTCTCCTTGTACAATGATTATTTTTAATGACATTCAATATTATTTAAGCACTTCAGTGGAACAATTTGCATAAATGCCTGTATTGTTCACATTACTTCATTGTGTTTTTCTTAGTTCTCATTGACAAAAATCTATGGACAGAATCTATATAAATCTATAATATTCTTTCATCATTAACACCATTTCCTCTAGATTAAGCTCCATGAAAATACTAATGTACCTTAATATGGGTCCATGAAAAGGGCTAGCAGTGACAGTCCTGAATATGTGACCAGTGCGTGTGCCAAGCTGATTGAACCATTTTTTTTTAACAATAGCTTTTTAGTTTGGTGTAAGGAAGGAAAGAGCCTACTTTTTCACACAATGCCAAACCTTGAATAGTTCCAATTTCAGCCTAATCACACTGTCCTTAAAATTTCACTCTGTCTGAATAATGAAAAAGAGTGATATGAAAATTGTATGAAACTAGCATGCCCCAGCACAGGTAGGGTGGGATGTAATTACATATGCTTCAACAGCTGGAGCAATGTGCTGTAAGAAAGGCTTTTAAGGTGACAGAAGTTAATTGCACAGGTTTTAGGGCAGAAGAAAATGTATGTGAAGAAGCAAAAGGGAAGGACACAAACCCACAGAGGGTTTCACATTTAGAAATCTGAGAGAAAAGGGGTATTTTTGAATTAGAAATGGACATAAAAAGGTAAATGGTGAGCTACTTTTTCCTATAGAAGAAATAAAAAGGCGAATCTTGGCTGGGTGGAAAGTGCTGTATTTCTAGCTAGGCTCCCAAGCATAAAGCTTTTTATGATGTACCTGCATATAAAATAGGACAGCCTCCCATAAACCAGGCTGTGATATTCCCCAGCGACACTGGTCCACAAGGCAGCTCAGTAAAAACTAGCACATTTTCCTGCAGTATCTGTAATGACAGTGGCGTCTATCTTGGGCTACAGATGGTGGGGCCATAGAAACCATGATGCATTCAGTCTTGTCTCCAGCTGAAAAACACAAAGCTTTTGAAAGAGACCCTTTGGGTGGCATTTCGCTAATGAAGCCTGAATCACTTTTTGCCAGCTGTGTGAGTTTATCACAAAGAAGAGAAAGGGCCTGTGTATGATGGTAGGAGTCACAATGAAAATAAAAGTTTCAAGAGGAAAAATGGAGTAAGTTGTGTTATCAATTTCAGTCTAATCCATCTTCCCCAGAGAGCTACCTTTTGTAGAGTTAGCTGGACATGAGCTACTCTACTCACTCCTGCTGGGTGTACAATAAGCACAATACCTTACATACGTATTCCTCAATTTCTGAATGTTTTCAGGAAGAATGCATGCTAAATCACCTGAAAAAGAATCCTCTTGGATTTTGTATAATGGTGGTCTCCTCCAGAAATGAGGAGAGGTATAGAAGTATTTTTAATATGCCTGATATTGTGAATTTTAACATTTGCTCAAGGATATTACCACTACTTCCTTCATTGATACTAATAAGTTAATTGCATGGCACTAAAATACTAAAGACTGAGGCTTGCTCAGACAGTAAAGGTTTATTGTTAAATTTTAATGTATAATTCAAATATATAAATTTAATTGCTCATTCTCTCATTCTTTGGACACTTCACTTGGATTAGCTAAATGTGTTTTGAAGACATGTCTTCAGTTTTCCAAAAATGTCAAAATGTTTTCTAAGATAGAATGTAAACACAAACACTAAATCATTTACTAAATATCTGTCAGCAATTTACAGTCCCATAACCACATTTTGAGTTAAAATCTCTTAATGCTCTATCATTCTCCCCAGGGGAGATCAGCTTGAAATTCTCAAGGCAAATACAAATTTCTTCCTCAGACTTAACTTAATCCTGATTTCTCATTAGAGGGGTTATTTAGAGCAAAGTGATGTAATCTTTCTCATTACAGACAGCTGTGCTTATCAGTCTCCAGACATATTAAAGGTAGAGATACACTCATTTATAATTTTTAGAAAATCATAAATCAGTTTCAGTCATTATGTTTTTGCATGTCTTTTGTATACCTTTGCTTAATAAAGTTCATCTAATTTTGGATTTGGGCAATTTCACCTTCATCTTACCAGTCTGTTGTTATTTTAAAGAAACAGGATGCTTCGGAAGAAAAACATAGTATGGATTTTACGTGTCCTTAAAGTGTTTTTAATGCATGAATCTATACATATATGTACAAAATGAAAAGTATCATACTGCATTTATGCTTAATATACACAACCATTTGAGAGATTCACAGAAGTGCATGGTTAAAGGGAGTTAAACATCATCATAAAACTACCCCCAGTCTCTAGGCAAAATTGCCCTTTAGTCATACCAGTAGAAAGTTTTGAAAAAGTTTTTAAGGCCCCCAAAGAAATTTACTCATTGATCTATCTCCAAAGACTCTTCTTTATATGTGTATGAAATCTAGAATATTGTAAAATACATTTTTCTGTATTTTCTTGGTATTGATAAGGAGTAATGAACTGTACTTTTAGATTAGTAATCTTTCTTAGGCCAAATACCTTGCAAAGTTGATCTGAGACCAGTTACGTCCTTGTATCTATCAGTGTTGATTACCAGCTCTGTTCCAGAATATACATGAGCAGAGAACCACTTAGAAAACAAACTCACATCTCCTGTGCCTTCCAGAAAGCAGGGAATATTCTCTCTTCATTCCTACCCTGCTTTGACAGCAAGAAAGAGTTTATAGCAGATAGCTTTCCATCACACACAGACAAGAATAAACTAAGTGTTGCTTTGTTATGTTGATCTTATTTTTAACCCCTATATCATCTCTATGATTCTAGAATAAATTCTCTGGTATTTGCTAGTATTTAAATATATGTAGAACTAGTTCAGGGTACAGAGATATAGAGAGACAATTCTTACTTTTTATTTGATATTATTCAAGTTGATTAAAAAGCACACAAAAATAACAACAAAAACTCTGCACCTTGCTTACTTTTTTATGGTAGGCAAAGTTGAATACATTTTTTTAAACAAGCAAGTGGTTATTTACTAAACAACTCTTTCTTGAACACATATTGAGACACGGCCACATGATCCTAATTGTTGGAAACATTTTGGGGTTACCAAGGAAAGAGAAAAAGATAATGCCATTGCTGTTCTCTAGAATCATACTTTCTATGAAATGATACAAAATCGTACAGGAAACTGTCATAATTATATGTACATACATCACACATACATGTGTATATGATGTGTGTATGTGTACACACACCAAAGGATATGGCATTCAAAAGTGACCAATATTTTGACTAGAAATTTATTTGGATAAGAGTCATGAATGGAATAGGGAAAATCACAAAGGAATAACAAAAATTAATTTGAAAACAAAAGGTAGAAAATAATTGAGTTATCTAAATTACTTATCCAAACTTTCTTCCTACTCCAAGTTCCTAGGCCATTTTGTTAGTAATGAGTAGTTTAAGGTTTTAGGTGGTATCTTCCACCAGAGAAAAATCTGTTTGATAAAAGGAGAGAAAATAAGAAAGAAAAGGAACCTGCTCCTATATTGATACATTAACAGCAAAAACTGTGGTAAGTCCAACCCAGCCTTTCTCTTTACACCAATTGCTAAAAAAAAAAAAAAAATTAAAAATTTTAAATGACTTTAAAACAGTTTTAAAAACAGTGTCCATTTTTATTTGTGAATGATTGTAAATCAAACTTATTTTCCAACTACAGAAGGTTTTCCTTTATGTAATAGAAGCCATTTATTTATCCTACTAAAACCCAAAAATATTCAGCTGAATGTTTGCAAGACATTTAAATAACACATGAGTAAATATTGTGAATTCATTTCCAAATTTAGAAAATCTCTAGCAAACTTTCTGGTTAAAGCATGTGAAGCCTTTCACGCTAGACAATATAATCATTCCTGAACTAGCTCATGAGGGTGAACACACAAGCAAGCCACAGGGTTACTTCATCATAGGACTAAGAGTTGAAAAGACACTCACACACATCTTAAAGTATAAACAGAAAGCATTTGACAGCCTTGCATTAGTGTTCACCAGTTAACAATGCTGGTACTCATAGAATCTGCAGTCTTGCACAACCACATAGAACAGCCTAGAGCTGTATTCCCTTCTCCTTACCTGATTTTTCTGAACTTAATAACTTGCTGTCCTAGAGTCACACTATTCTATGGCCTTTCCCTGGTCAATCAGACTGATCATTACTCTTGTTGGTCAATCCTGTCCTATTGACCCCTAGGCCTTCAGCATAATAAAAAGACTTTTCACCTTTACCCAGAGTCCTTCATTCCTCCAAACCCTTTCAGTTATGAATAAACACGGCAGTGAAAGGCTCAGCCAAAAGGTAATGAGTACAGTAGAATTCAATGGTCACCAAAGAGCAAACAGAAAGTTCGTCCCTGGGTAAAGGGGGTAGTTGGAAAAACATACATTTAAATTTTGAAATAATTTCCTTGGGTCTTCAGCAAAATCAATGTTTTAGTGAGTAACAGGTGGAAATATATGTGGGGAGGGAGGAGAGAGAGAATATTTGTATATATATGTATTTGTTTATGTGTGTTTATGATGTTTAGGGTTTATGGAATGATTAGGGTTGTAGTCACAGTGAACATTTATCTTGGTTTGCCAGGGACAGTTGTGAATTTTGCCTTTTCCTGGTATAACTATTAATAGCACTTTTATTACTCTTAAAAGTGTCCCAGTTTGGATGATAAATCTCCTGATCACCCTATCTATAGTCAGAGAAGTCATCACGGTGAGCACGAGTTATAAATAAAGTTCTGAGAGCAGAGTGTTAATGATTTGCGGAGAGCAACGAGCCAGCATTCAGCTGTGAAATGATGGGAGAGTAAAATCTGAGGTGAAGGCTGCTGAGTTTTGTGTGGGTGAGAGTGAATATATTTGCTTTTAGGGAGCACAGTGTTTGACTTTAAATGTTACAAAAAAATGAGATCAACTAAGCAGAGAAAATCCCCGTGATTAAGAATTCTGAAGCCTGTAATTTAGAATTCTAATTAGACTTTAGCCAGTAGTCATTTTCCTTCTCAGAAGAGGAGCTTTGCTGTCCAATTTATATTGAAGGATTCTTGTTGCTTCAGAAAGTCTCAGTTGAAGGCGAGAGATACCGAAATCAGCAGAAGTGGCTGTTGTACTGCTCTAGACATAGTGTGGATAATGTATGGACCACATTTGTGCCTATGCAAATTAAGAAAAAGCCAAAAGCAAGCAATCAACATCTTAGCTATAGACACTGTGAGAGTGAGATAAAAGCAGTAATCTCTCTCAAAAAAGATACATACATACACACACACACACTCACACACGCACTCATTCTATTTACTCCTAAAGTACGAAGGGAAAAGCTGCTCAAATGCCAATTAATATTATACACCAAGATTTTAAATTTCGATGAATTCCATTTTTATATTGACTTTTCTCCTACTTATGTCTCATTAAATGAAATAAACGCAATATTTTCAGCAGATGGCATTTATTTATTCAGATTATTTATTTATTTTTTATACACATAAGTCTAATAAGTTTTAATTAGCAAAATAAAATAAAATAAACCTGAGTGGTACTTTCCTGTGCCCTTGACTAGAGATGTTACATCTGTCAGAGCCATTCAGATCAATGCTTTTTGCCCACATGCTAAGTTCCCAAGGAGCTGTATGATTGCTAATAAATGTGTGTAACTCACATAAACAATCACACTGCCCATGAGCACCCACATGATGGCTTTATAGCAGTTTTTCTGTTTGTTTTTCCCAGTCCTCTTCCAGGCACTGCCTAGAGAAGACCATTCTTGACCTGGGTCCACATGGGACATGTAAAAAGTTCTCAGGTGCCTGAGAGAAAGTCCAGGCCTGAGCACCCAGTGTGTAGTGGAAATGAAGGTCAGAAGTTGTAAGGAAAGGCCTCTTATTCATTTAGTCTGAGTCACTGCCCTTGTCTCAACTCCCAGGAAGAATGAGGAGAAGGATGGGATTCAAGGCCTCTTTGTTAGGCTTGCTAGCTATATTCTCCTTAATGAAAAAAAAAATATATGTTACATATATGTCTATATGTATAAAGTTACATCTGTGTATAAAATCACATACATATAAATTATCACATCTATAAATGCATATATATGTAAAGTATTACATATACATATGTGTGTAATTTTTAATTGTATATGTGTATGTGTGTGTCCACCTTCAAATAATACATCTTCCAACTGCTTTTCCAGGAAGGTATTGAGCAGGCAGGCTTCCATCATGAGCATCAGAATTCCTAGTTTCCAGGACAGTAATTTATTTTCACAATCAACACAACAATTTCACTGGACCTACTGGACCCTTTAAGGGCTGTGTATGTAAGCCTGTAAATAGTGAGAATTGCTTCTCCACTTTTTACTGGCTATAACTACTCGTTTTCCCAAGTCCTTTCTAGTGGTGAAAGTTCTCTCTGCTTCTCAGAGCATGTTTTTTAATGTTTCTGGGTTTTCTACTTTCTCCAGGTCCTCCCTGTATATAGAAGCAATTCAGAGTGGTATTTACCATACAATCTGGCAGTTACAGTTTATGGTATAAAAGAGGACTCTATATATATATCATAAAATGTATTTTTGTGTAAATATGTTTACACAAAAACGTACACACAGATGTTTATAGCAGCTTTATTTCAAATTGGCAAAATTTAAAGTAACCAAGATATCCTTTAGCAGGTGAATGGACAAAAAAAAATTGTGGTATATCCAGAAAACAGAACTAAACACTAAAAGGAAATTAGCTACCAAGAATGAGCTATCAAATTATGAAAAGACACAGAGGAAATGTAAATGTATATTTATAAGTAAGAAAAGCCAATCTGAAAAGACTACATACTGTATGATTCCAACTATATGACTTTCTGGAAAAGGCAGAACTATGGAGACAGTGAAAAGATCAGTGGTTGCCACAGGTTGCAGTGGGGGAAACAGAGGAAGGATGAATACGTGGAACACAGAGGATTTTTAGGGCAGTGAAACTACTCTGTATGCTACTCTAGCAATGGATACATGTCATTATACACTTGTCCAAATCCACAGGATGTACACCACCAAGAGTAACGTTAATGTTAGCTATAGACTTTGGATGATAATGATGTGTCAATGTATCTTCATCAACTGTAACATGTACCACTTTGGTGGGGAATGTTGGTAACCAGAGAGAGGTTGTAGGGGTAAAGGGGTATAGAAAAAAAATCTCTGTTGCAAACCTAAAATTGCTGTAAAAATAGTTAGCAAACCATTTTAAAAATTCAGTCTCCATTAAAAAGTGAACTATTAAAAATGTACCCTAGAACATAAAATATAATAAAATAAAAAAATAGCTAAGGAAAAGAATTTGAATTCTTTTCAACTTGGGGAAAGAAACAATTTACTAACCTTAGAAGGGATAGAAAGAAATCACAAAGGTTGTGTTCTGCAAATTTGCCTGCATAACTGTTACAACATATGCACATAAATACTATAAAATTAGAAGGCAAGCAAAAGACCAAAAATATATTTAAAACAAATATAAAATCAAATGGTTAAATATTTTATTTGAATCCATATTGATAACAAAAAATACAAAAACAAATAAATGGATAATTAACAAAAGTAACTTAAAAAGTCAACTTATAAAATAGAAAATAAAATACGGTTTTTAAACAAATATATGAAAGCAGTTCAATTTCATTTGCACTCAAAGAAACAAAATTTAAGACAATAATTGTGAGTAATGTAAACAAAATAATAACTTTGGATAGTGAAAGAAAAATATAACCGTATATGGTTGGTGACGTTTTTAAATTGGTAAAAATTTGGAAAAATATACAAATGTAAAGTATTCATATCCTTTTATATGTAACAATCCTATTTCTAGGAGAGTAGCTGATGGAAATAACTCTAAATGTGGAAAAATCCTCTGTGCTCCACCCATTCAGCCTTCCTCTGTTTCCCCCACTACAACCCATGGCAACCACTGATCTTTTCACTGTCTCCATAGTTTTGCCTTTTCTGGAATGTCATATAGTTGGAATCATACAGTGTGTAGTCTTTTTAGATTGGCTTCTTATACTTGGCATAGCATTGCTTTCCAAACTACATTCAAATGTCATTCAGTGTCCCATATGGGGAGTTTGCTTAAACATATTTGCTTGATAAAATATCCCTTCATTTAAAACAAGTTTGGGGAATGAAACGGTACATAACTTCACTCTACCTAAGCTTCAGTAATGTTTAGTGAACTTTAGAATGAGTGTAGATAAATAAGTGGAAATTTGCAAAACAAAAACCAAAATGTTGAGATGGCTCAAAAACATGAGGAGCACATGAAAGAACTTAAAAAGTAGGCTACATAACCTTTAAGGCTACTTCTGCCTTTAAAAATTTCTTATTCAATTTGTAATAGTTTATACTTTCAGAAAGATAAGACCATATTGCAATATGTATTGGATTTGGAAAGCAACAGATCATGAACAAATTTGGAAACTCAATCAGAAAATTGTGAAAAACCCTAGAGAGCAAAGAACTCTCTTTCTTCAACAAATGATAATGGCAGGACAGAGAAGGGGAGAGGAAGGCACTGGGGAAGGGGAGTGGTAGAAGAAGTTGACTTTCTAGTTTTAAAGACATAAAGACATATCATAGTAACCAAAACAGCATAATACTGGGCATAAAAACAGACACATAGACTGACGATCAGGAATAAATCCACACATGTTTGTAGCCAATTCATTAAAAAATGGCAATTCATTAAAAAAGACAGTGTCTCCAATAAATAATGGTGCTAGGAAACTATCCATAAGTAGATGAGTGAAATAGTGAAATTAGACCCTTTTTTTTTCTTCTTTTTTTTTTTTACTTTATGTTCTGGGATACACGTGCAGAATGTACAGGTTTGTTACATAGGTATACATGTGCCATGGTGGTTTGCTGCACCTGTCAACCCATCATATAGGTTTTAGCCTCGCATGCATTAGGTATTTCTCCTAATGCTGTCCCTTCCCTTTCCCCTTACCCCATGACAGGCTCCGATATGTGATGCTCCCCTCCCTGTGTCCATGACTTCTCACTGTTCAACTCCCACTTATGAGTGAGAACATGTAGTATCTGGTTTTCTGATTCTGTATTAGTTTGCTGAGAATGATGGCTTCCAGCTTCATCCATGTTCCTGCAAAGGATATGAACTCATTCTTTGTTATGGCTGCATAGTATTCCACGGTGTATATGTGTCACATTTTCTTAATCCAGTCTATCATTGATGGGCATTTGGGTTGGTTCCAAGTCTTTGCTATTGTAAATAGTGCTGCAGTAAACATATGTGTACATGTGTCTTTATACTAGAATGATTTATAATCCTTTGAGTATATACCCAGTATATCCTTGGTTCCAAGTCTTTGCTATTTTGAGCAGTGCTGCAGTAAACATGTGTGCATGTGTCTTTATAATAGAATGATTTATAATTCTTTGGGTATACACCCAGTAATAGGATTGCTTGGTCAAATGGTATTTCTAGTTCCAGATCCTTGAGGAATTGCCACACTGTCTTCCACAATGGTTGAACTAATTTACACTCCCAACAACAGTGAAAAAGCATTCCTATTTCTCCACAGCCTCACCAGCATCTGTTGTTTCCTGACTTTTTAATAATCACCATTCTAATTGGTGTGAGATGGTATTTCATTGTGGTTTTTATTTGCATTTCTCTAATGACCAATGATGATGCGCTTCTTTTCATATATTTGTTGGCCACATAAAAGACTTATTTTGAGAAGTGTATACCCCTATCTTTCACCATATACAAAAATAATATCAAAATGGATTACAGATATAATCGTAAGACCTAAGCTATGAAACTACCAGAAGAAAACATTGGAGAAAGGCTCCAGGACATTAGGTGAGCAAAGATTTCTTGAGTAAGACCTCACAAACTCAGATAACCAAAGCAAAAATTGAAAGTGGAATTATATCAAGCTAAAAGGCTTCTGCACAGCAAATGAAAAAATCAACAACATGAAGAGACAACCTACAGAATGTGAGGAAATGTTTGCATACTATTCATCTAACAGGGGATTAATAACATTAATATATAAGGGACTCAAACAACTCAGTAGCAAAAAATAATAATAATCCAATTTTTAAATGAGCAAAAAATACATATTTCTCAAAAAGAAGATTTAAATGGCCAAAAAATACATGAAAAAAAAAGAAAAAAAAAAAAACCTCGGCATCACTAATCATCAGGGAAATGCAAATCAAAACCACAATGAGGTATCGTATTACTCCAGTTAAAATGACTATTACTAAAAAGACAGAAAATACCAAATGCTGGCAAGGATATGAAGAAAGGGTATCCTTGTACATTGTTGGTGGCAATATAAATTAGTACAGCCACAATGGAGAACAGTATGGAGATTGCTCAAAAACTAAAAAGAGGGCCACTGGGTGATCCAGGAATCCCACAGCTAGGTATATATCCAAAAGAAAAGAAATTAATATTTTAAATTCTTTTTCAAATTCTTATAATAAAGTGCATACATGTTTATTGCAGCACTAGGCACAATAGCCAAAATGTGGTTTCAACTTAGGTGTCTATCAAAGGATGAATGAATAAAGGAAATCTGGAATATAGGCATAATGGACTACTATTCAGCCATAAAAGAACGAAGCCCTGATATTTGCAGCAAAGTTAATGGAACTGAAGGACATTATGTTAAGTGAAACAAAGCAGGTACAGAAAGGCAAATATCACCTGTTCTCACTCATACATGGGAGCTATAAATGTGAATCTCATGGAGGTAGAGAGTAAAATGGTGGTTACCAGAGGCTAGAAAGGAGAGTGGGGAAGGGAATTTAAAGACAGGTTGGTTAATGGGTATAATAATACAGTTAGGCCTAAGAAATAAGATCTAGTGTTTGCTATCACAATAGAGTGACTACAGTTAACAATAAGTTAGTGAATATTTCAAAATAGCTAGAAGAGAAGATTTAGAATGTTCTCAAGAAAAAGAAATGTAAATGTTTGCTGTGATGGATATCTCAATTACAGAGATGTGGTCACTGAACATTGCATGCTTTCGTCAAAACATCACATGAATACCATAAATATGTGAAAATATTATATAACCATAAGCATTAAAAATTTAAAAAGACATATCAACCAATCATAATGTGTAAAAGGAGAAAACGAGGGGACAGCAAAGGAGGAGGAGAAAAATGATAATTAAAAAATGAAGAAAAATGCATTGAAAAAAGGAAGGAAGGAAGGAAGGGGAGAATACCATCTTATACATACTTTTTGACATTAAAAAGAAATAAAACCAGAAACCTGAATTAATATTTGATTACATTAATGACTTGTCAATTATTTATTTTCATAATATTGTGTTTATTTTTCAAAAGTCATTATTTAGAGATATATACTAGAAGAATATTTACAGAAAATGATAGGATTGTGGGATTTGCTTAAAAATAATACAGGAGTTGGGGGAATAAATGGAGCAGGATTACAGTGCATTGAGGATTGTTGGGCTGAGGGACGGTACATGGCAGTTTACCATTCTTCCTGTGTTACACCTTCTAAATTCTCCAGAAAAAAATATAAAGATAATTTTAGGGAATAGTTTAATGATTGATATCTTTAGCTATCTAATTCTGCTTGTTACTTTTTGCATAGTAGTAATTTTATTTATAATAAATAAAAATTCAATAAAACTAATCGGGTCACAAAAAGGAGAAGAAAGTATTGATTATAAATATACAGTGGATCCATATATTAAGAAGAGTCACTCTAGTTCTTTTTAAAATTCTTATAATAAAGTGCATACTATGTTAAAGTTATTTCATAGAAATTAGTTTTGGCATCTTATGTGCAATTCCATTTAGATGTAAACAATATATTAAGTATTATTTCATAATGTAGCTAACTTTACTTTTACCTTAGCTAAAGCTTTTTACCTTATTTATCATGATTTAGACAGAAATTGGTATTGAGAAGTGGAGTATTGTTATAACAAATACCTAAAAATGTGGAAATTATTGAAAACTGAAAATATCTACATCAAGGCAAGAACTATATATTGGAGAATTTTAGGCATTTCCAGTAAAATTGAGTTAAAATAATATTTGCTGTCATTAGTATGATTGATAGGACTTTAAAAATTATCTCAATATAGTATAAAAAAATTAATTTTATATCTACACATAATTGGGTTGCCTACTTTCTAGTAATATTTGTTTACCTGAAAATCATATTTGAAGATAATAAAATATTCTATAACTAGATAGAAGATAAACATTAAAAAGTAAACATGTTTTCATATATTAAAATTTATCAAGTGGAAAAATGCTATTAAAAATTTTTATCAAAGTTAAACAAAATATAAAGCACAATTAACAAAAAATTGGCAGGGCTCACATAAAAATAAAATGACAAACTTTGAGATATATCAAAAAGGCTTAAATAGGTAAAAATAAAAGAATGTTTCAGGGTGTTTTTGTATTCACAATTAGTCTCTGATGTGTAATACAATCAAAATCTGAATAAATTTCACAGAATCTGAAAATAATTCTAAAACATATGCTGAAGGGTATATAAAAATATTTAAAATGAGTAAGAAAGATAATATTAGCAGTAGTGATTTAATTATTTACAATTGTAAAATTCAACAAATTCTAACAAAAGAGGGATTAATAAGAAATAATGATTTTTAAAATTATTGTTGTAAAAACCCTTACCTCACATCATATATGAAAGTACATTTCAGAATTAAAATACTGGAAATTAAAATAATATATTGAAAATATAAAAGGATATGGAAAATACCTAAATTCCAAATATTTTAAATTTAGAAGCAGTGGAATAAATCACAATAGGAAATGTAATTAGATTTAGCTGCATAATATTTTTACCTAGGTTAAAAATGAAGCATAACAAACATGAGAAAAGATGCAAATGGTACTGAAAATATGAAATAGTGTCTTCATTATGTAAAATGGTTATGACAGTTGAAAATGAAAAACATTGATAGACAAATGGACAAGGAGCGATGAAGAATTTATTTTTTAAAAAAGAAAATGAAACTAACCATCAAACATATAGAAACTACACATTATAATCCAGTTCAACAATTGTAATTTTAAACAATGAGATAACATACTTCAGGCCATTAAACCAAAATATTTTTAAATGTTAATATCCAAATCAATAGAAAAAACAATAGATTGGAATAGAAACTAGTAGTTTTATATTTATTTATCCACTCAGCTAATCATTTTTAGGTGTTTATTCTGTGCCAGCTCTGGACTCGGTGATGGAGAAACAATGAAGGGTTAAAAAGGAAAAAGTTGATCTGTTTTCAATGTGATTCTCTTGTTCATAGCATAGATAATTTGTACCATGGCTTTTGGGGGAAGTAACGTAAAAATGTATATCAAGGGCCTATATACCCAAATCTTTTAGCTTATTAATGATCCCCCAAAATTAATGCGAGTGAAATAAAAATAGCTATAGATAGATAAAGCCCAGTATACAAGGCATTGCTTGCAATGGTATTTGTAATACTCCAATTTGGGCATCTTATAAAATATTAAGTAAACACACACAGCACACATATATAATTGCATGCTTACTATTATTACAACTACATTAAAAACTAGAATGTAAAAATATAAAATTAACAGCAATTGTGTTTTGGCGCTGTGATATTGTATAGATTTTATTTTCATTTATTTTCAAAGCATTCTTAATTCTATTTTCTTAACTTAAAGCCATTTAAAAAATAAAAAAGTGTAAATCCACATTGGTCTAACTGGTAGTAAAGAACGTAAGACATTAAATTTTGAAGTTGCTTTCTACAAAATGAAAAATTAAGCACTTCTGAAATGAATATTTGCCTGCTTCTTTCTATACATAATAATGAGATGAGACCATGGTGTCACAAAAGACCGTTTAAAAAGCAAAAGGCTAAATAAAAGCCTGGGAGTCATAGGCTGAGGCTTTTCTGCTGATAGCTGTTTGGCTAAAATTCCTTGGATTCTGGTTATTTATCTGTAAACTCATGAATCTAAACCAAATTAAAAATCTCAAAAGTTAGTCACTTCTAAAGGTCTATGAAAACCTAAAAAAAAAAAAAGAATTATGAATTAAAAAAATGTAAGTCCATGAAAAACTGTTCTTGCTAAAAGTTATACCTAGCTACATTTCCATTGTAAAGTTAACTTCATTTCAAATGTGGTTTATTTATATTTGATTTTAGTCATCATTTTGTGTTTAAAATGTATTTTTTAGGTCAGTGGTAAATCCAGAAATACACAATTATAATATACATGCTATAAAAATAGTAGGCAGTATCATCCTCAGCTTAGAAAAAAAATAGATGTCTTTCCTTCTGATGTTACAGTATTGGTATGTCGAGGAGCAGTTATCAAAACAAAACAAAACAAAAGCAAAACCAAAACAAAACCCCATGTGCCTTATGACATTATCACTCTTTCCTAAATGGGCTTTGGGTAGAATGTTCCTAGGGGAAAGAGCTGGCATTAAAAAGTGATAGGAAGACAAAATAGTCTGAAGAGCTCAAACAGTCTTATTGTATCATATGAACAGTTAAGAGATGAGTGATAAATAAATTATAATCTTAATTTATCATTATCATTTTGATATACATGTCTAACTGATGCAACTTTGATTTTTTCAAAGATCATTTTAAAAAATTGAGTTCATAAAAAGGCATTCATGTGGAAACTACATGACAGGTTACATGAAGGCAGGGCCTATGCTGTACACATATTTCTATGTACCCATGGTATGTCCTCAGTACATATTTGCTGTGATATTGTATAGATATTTTTCATTTATTTTCAGACATTCTGTAATTCTATTTTCTTAACTTAAGGCCACTTAAAAAATAAAAAACGCTTAAATCCACATTGATCCAACTGAAATATAAGTTCCATGGGAACAAGGATTTTGTCTCTTTTGTTGCTTGATGTATCCCAAGCTCCTAGAAGAATGACTAGCACTTAGTAGGTATCTGTAAACATTTGTTGAATGAAATAATAGATCACACATAAGAAAAACTCCAAATTTTCCATTTAATCTCACTGAATAATATGATTGTTAAAATGTCTTTTTCAGTACTGTAGTTATTTAGAAAGCATAGCAGTTTAGTTGATTAAAAAAACAAAGAGGTTTTGATGAAGGTAAGGTAAATGAACACAGGCTTATGGACCACAGTACTTTAAATCTTCAAGATGAATTGTTAGACTATTGGATATGTAACTATTTTAAATAATTTCTCATAAAATGGAATAATAAAAATATTAGGATGGAATATAACTAAGTGTGTTTTCTGATTATTGCTAAATATCCAAAACTTAGTGGCTTAACCAATACTAAACTTTAAGCTCTTAGAGTTTCTGCATGTTAGATATTCAGGCACAGTTTTGCTGGGCAGTTCCAGCTCAGTGTCTTTCATAAGGTTGCAGCCAAGGTGTCAGCCAGGGCTGGAGTCTTCTGAAGATTTGTCTAGGGCTTAGGGATCCACTTTAAAAGTGGCTCATTTGCCTAATTGACTAGCTGGTGCCAGCTGTTAGCAAGAGATCCCACCTCACTGCTGGACCTGAACAGTACACTGGCTGGCCAGAGCCATCTGGTCAACCTTAGACATGGCAAGCTCGCGGCTAAGTCCAACACTTGCGGCCAACATCTGTCTCAAAATAAATAAACAAAAAACCAACAGTAAATATTTAGCAATGACAAATAAATAATAATAAACAATGTTAAAGACCAACAAATAAATAAGTGAGAGTGAACAAAGGTAAAGGGTAACTAGTATCAGAAGATCTTCTCTCTCTCTCTCTTCCTCCCTCCCTCCCTCCCTCGTCTCTTCTCTCTCTCTCTAGCAGCCCACATTCATGAGACGGGAGGTATTAGGCTGCCTCTTTTGAAGGGAGAGATATCAAAGAATTTATGAGTTATATTTTAAAAACCTCCAAATGTGAACAACTATTTGATTTGGTGAGCTCCTGATTCATTACTATGGCCACATAGTATGGCCTCATAGAAAAAAATGAGGCTGTGAGAGTTGCAACTTTGTGATAAAATGATTTGCACGATCCTCTAAGAAGATATGCCTCTTTACTAAGGATTTTCATTAAAAAAAATCAAATTATTACTTCATTTTTTCACTTTATTTTGTCTATGAGTACACATCATATGTATGGGGAAACTTTATTTCCAATGTGTCTCATATTTACTGCAGATATCCAGAAGAAACTCCTGAAGACGCTTGTTCAAAAATTGAAAGCCTGCGTTCCACCTCAGCCCTACTAAATTAGAATCTTGTGTATGAGGTGCCGGGATCTTCATTTTTAACAAAGATCTAAGGCTGATTCCAATTCAGGTGGTCTATGAACTCTAACAGGTTCAGGAGAAAGAACCAGTGAAACAGCTTATTGCCTTTAGCATAGCCTCGCTAGGAAAGATGTCTGGATATAATTCCCCACATGTCAAAGACAGGTTTATGGAAATAGGGTTACAAATGATTTTTTCCAATATATGAACTACATCATCAAATAGAACTCCTGCAGGAAAATTATAATGTTTTCCACAACTCTGCCTTAGGCTGAAAACTAAGCAGGATATATTGATAGACTTAAATCATTAGAGAAACGTGAAAAAGTTTTAAAATGAAAAATTGCATAATTTAAAATTCGACTTCTGAGTTACAAAGCAGGAAAAGAAAAGAAATCAAGCATCGCTCATCACCAGTTAAAAAGAACCTTATGGGAAAGGTTGCTTCATAACAACAAAAGGAAGGAGAAATCCCTAATAGTGACTCTTTCCAGACAACAATAATGTTTGCAATTATCTTTTTCTGAAAATAAAGAAATAAACCATCATTGAATATTTATAAAACGTCATAAAATAATTACGTGCTCTAACATTATTAAACTTTAATTGCATTGAAGCAACTTTCAATGCAAATTTTGTATTACTTTTTAAGTAAATTTGCACCTTCATAAAAGATGGCTAACATGTCTATTTTTTTCCTTCATTCACAGACCAGGAGGAATACAGGGAACAATATATGGCATGGATATAAAGGAGTAACAGGTTTGTTTGTTTGTCGTTTTTGTTTGTTTAATGGACACCTTCTGTGTGTACATACAAAAGGTATATAGGCTTTTGAGGTACCTATTTTGTCAGGTCATAGACTTTCTGCAGCGATACCATTCATGTTCACAGGGATTATTTTCAAATGAGTTAATAAATTATGTACAAAAAATGTTATATGTGGCTGTAACTTATATTTGGAAGGTATAAATATGTCTCCCAAATACAAAAGTTATTGAGTGCAGGGGCCAGAATTTGAAGTCATAACTTCTGAGCCACAATGCCTAGGCTATATTCATTATTGCACTCTTCTTCTACAATGAACACTGAAAAATTAGTTTTGACCACAAGAGTCTTATTCATTTGAATTCTCATCTTTTTATCAAACTTTATGTGAATGATTTATTTTTTCTTTGCAATTAGCCTTTCCTTAGTTATAATTCTAAATCTTCCTTCCAATATAAATATTATTTTACATTGAATATGTATTGCTTTCCACAGAAGAAAATATAAGTGGTTGTGGTCATGGTGGAAATCAGTTTTTAATCACTGAT
Organism: Macaca nemestrina; assembly: GCF_043159975.1. NCBI lineage: Eukaryota > Metazoa > Chordata > Mammalia > Primates > Cercopithecidae > Macaca > Macaca nemestrina. Next base: position 61,143,950 of record NC_092143.1, on the reverse strand, counting down.
ATATCCATGATGTACACTTTGTATATAGAAATGGAATCATAATGACACCTTAAGCTTTGTAAAGACATTTATAATTTACGACATAATTTATGTCATATATATGTCATAAATTGTAAGTGTCTTTACAAACTTTAAGTTCTATAAATGTCTTTATATGGCCGAAGCTGGTGGATCACTTGAGGTCAGGAGTTCAAGCCCAGCCTGGCCAACATGGTGAAACCCCGTCTCTAATAAAAATACAAAAATTAGTCAGGCATGGTGACAGGCACCTGTAATCACAGCTACTTGCAAGGCTGAGGCAAGAGAATCACTTGAAACCAGGAAGCGGAGGTTGCAGCGAGCCATTGTTGCGCCATTGCACTCCAGCCTGGGTAACAGAGTGATACCATGTCTCAAAAAAAAAAAAAAAGTAAAATAAAAAATATATATAATTTATAACATATTTCACCTGTGTCATAGGCAGGGTATACCTTATTAACCCTAAAGAACCAGAACCAAACAAGTTAGCAAATTGGATTAAAATTGCAATGCCGAGAAAACACTGTCAGAGGCAGTTCACCTCTAAGAAATCAAAAGCCCCATTTTCACCTCTTAAATGAGAAATATCTCAGTTCATTTATCACTGCCTCCTGGAAAGGGAAATCTTTTCTTATGTTTCCACATCTACCAGCTCTTTATAGTACTTTTTAAAGAAATTAGTGAATGATTAAGTAACTTTACATTTTGATAGGTAATTTTCAATCTGCTTTCGGATTATATATTGCTTCATAAGAAATGATCCCAGAACCTAGTGGTTTAAAATAATAACCATTTAGTGACACCTAACAAGTTTATGAGTCAAGAATTTAGTCAGGGCTCAGCTGATAATTCTTCAGCTGCATGTAGTGTTCACTAAGGGTCACATAGACATATTTGGTCATTTATTTTCTCTAATTGAGTGGGAGTCAAGTGGACAAACTGAGGTAGGTTAGATACAGTGGTTGTATCCTCCCTTAAAGGAGAACAGACTTGCTAAGTCGAGAGAACAAACCACCTGACAGTGAACAAACCAGATCCTGGGCTTGTGTTTGGAACATTCTGCAGCAAGGAGGTAAAAGAGCTGAAGGGAAAATCCAGAAATTCATATAAACACAGAAACCCATGATTAGTGTCCTTGGGATGACCTCTGCTTATTATAATAGTAAAAAACATGCCCTGGATGAAGATTTAAGATGCTAGTGGGACATGTGATGTATGTACTAGCATGCACAGCTATAGCTCATGATGTAGTTCTAGACTAGAAATTGCAGATTATCAATTCTACTTCTGTCTTTGTGACCAGATCTCTGTATAATTGCTACCTATAATGAAGTCACATATATATTAAATGGCCAATTTAAGGAAAAGAGAGAAAGAAAATGTTATTTATATTTTATAAGTTGTTGTTGAGCTGTTTTGTAAATTATAGGATATTAGTAAAAATTACTTGGGCAATAGTATTTTACTGTTTTGATAGAAATATCCAGTTAATTTATCAAGTGACTATTAGCTCCTTCTCAAATCTCAAGAGCAAAATATACTACTTTCAATTAGTTTTCATTTCTGAACTAGAAATCATGCAGCATACTGTCTATTCTAGAAAGTACAAAAAAAAGTGTAGTGCCGTCCTGCAAGAAACTATTCTTTTGTACCTGTTTATAAAATTAAATTGAATTTTCATGTACATTGAAATGATAAAAATTATTTTCCTTATTGTCAGAATTGGAAGCAGTACTTAAACACAAAAAGAATGGCTCAGTTTGAAGAAAGTATTGACAAAATCTATTCCCAAGAGTACAGAATCAAAAACTCTTTGTTGAAAATAATGATTAATTTTTTAAATTGAAACTTGTTTCAGTGAAACTATTCTAAGAAGATAATAATTCTTAGTTGCAATACTTTTTTCTTATTTCACATCAACTTAGCCAAATAAGGGAAAAGTAATGAAGTAAAAATTTCTCTCTGGTGTGTCTACATTAAAGGACACATAAAATGAGCAAAGATGAAGTTGGTGGAGTGGAGAGGATTTATAGAACATAAATTCCAAAGAAAGAATTTGCAACTTTATTCAGTAGGCAGTATTGAATCATTGAAGAACACTAAGGTGGGGAGTGTCAAAATTATAGTACTCTTAAAAGATCGATCTTGACTATATGGAATGGATCAGAACAAAGAAAGACTAGACAGAAGAAATATCCCTTAGGGAACAAAGGAACAAGTGTATTCCAGATGGGAAAAAGGGCTTAGAATGTGCAAGTAGCAGTAACAAAAAGAAAGGACAAAAATTGATGTTAATGACTTATTTCAGGGAAAATTCTTAAAGGCCTAGAGATTAATTGGATGTGGCAGGTAAAATAGGTAATTCAAAGATGCCTGTCAAATAAACAGGTCTGAACAACAAGGAATGAAATTACCCTTAAGAATTCTGCAAGTTGGGGGGGCTCCCAAGATGGCCAAATAGGAACAGCTCCAGCCTCCAGCTTCCAGTGTGAGCAACACAGAAGATGGGTGATTTCTGCATTTTCAGCTGAGGTACTGGGTTCAACTCACTGGGGCATATGGGACAGTCAGTGCTGGCCCGGGGGTGCAGCCCGACCAGTGATAGCTTAAGCAGGGCTAGGCATCACCTCACCTGGGGAGTGCAAGGGGGAAGGGAATTCCTTTTCCTAGCCAAAGGAAATTGAGACACACAACACGTGGAAAATCGGGTAACTCCCATCCTAATACTGCACTTTACCAAGGGTCTTAGCAAAGGGCACAACAGGAGATTATATCCCACACCTGGCCCGAAGCGTCCCACACCCACGGAGCCTCCCTCATTGCTAGCACAGTAGTCTGAGATCTAACAGCAAGGTGGCAGTGAGGCTGGGGGAGGGGCGCCCACCATTGCTGAGGCTTAAGTAGGTATACAAAGCCACCTGGAAGCTCCAATTTGGTGGAGCCCACCTGCAGTTGAGGGTCCTGACTGTTAGAAGGAAAACTAACAAACAGAAAGGACACCCACACCAAAACCCCATCAGTACGTCAACATCATCAAAGACCAAAGGCACATAAAACCACAAAGATGGGGAAAAAGCAGTGCAGAAAAGCTGGAAATTCAAAAAATCACAGCGCATCTCCCCCTCCAAAGGAACGCTCCTCATCACCAGCAATGGAACAAAGCTGGATGGAGAATGACTTTGATGAGTTAAGAGAAGAAGGCTTCAGTCAATCAAATTAGCTCCTTCTCAGAGCTAAAGGAGGAACTACGTACCCAGTGCAAAGAAACTAAAAACCTTGAAAAAAGAATGGATGAATGGATAACTAGAATAATCAATGCAGAGAAGACCTCAAAAGAACTGACAGAGATGAAAACCATGACATGAGAACTACATGACAAATGCACAAGCTTCAGTAACTGACTCGATCAACTGGAAGAAAGAGTATCAGTGATTGAAGATCAAATGAATGAAATGAAGTGAGAAGTGAGAAGAGAAGTGTAGAGAAAAAAGAGCAAAAAGAATGAATAAAGCCTCCAAGAAATATGGGATTATGTGAAAAGACCAAATATACATCTGATTGGTGTGCCTGAAAGTGACGGGGAAAATGGAACCAAGTTGGAAAACACTCTGCAGGATATCATCCAGGAGAACTTCCCCAACCTAGTAAGGCAGGCCAACATTCAAATTCAGGAAATACAGAGAATGCCACAAAGATACTCCTCGAGAAGAGCAACTCCAAGACACATAATTGTCAGATTCACCAAAGTTGAAATGAAGGAAAAAATGTTAAGGGCAGCCAGAGAGAAAGATCGGGTTACCCACAAAGGGAAGCCCATCAGACTAATAGCAGATCTCTCAGCAGAAACTCTCCAAGCCAGAAGAGAGTGGGGGCCAATATTCAACATTCTTAAAGAAAAGAGTTTTCAACCCAGAATTTCATATCCAGCCAAACTGAGTTTCATAAGTGAAGGAGAAATAAAATACTTTACAGACAAGCAAATGCTTAGAGATTTTGTCACCACCAGGCCTGCCCTACAAGAGATCCTGAAAGAAGCACTAAACGTGGAAAGGAACAACTGGTAGCAGCCATTGCAAAAACATGCCAAAATGTAAAGACTGTTAATGCTAGGAAGAAACTGCATCAACTAATGAGCAAAATAACCAGCTAATATCATAAGGACAGGATCAAGTTCACACAAAACAATATTAACGTTAAATGTAAATGGACCAAATGGTCCAATTAAAATACACAGACTGGCAAATTGGATAAAGAGTCAAGACCCATCAGTTTGCTGTATTCAGGAGACCCATCTCACATGCAGAGACACACATAGGCTCAAAATAAAGGGATGGATGGAAGAAGATTTATCAAGCAAATGGAAAACAAACAAACAAAAAAAGCAGGGATTGCAATCCTAATCTCTGATAAAACAGACTTTAAACCATCAAAGATCAAAAGAGACAGAGAAGGCCATTACAAAATGGTAAAGGGATCAATTCATCAGGAAAAGCTAACTATCCTAAATATATATGCACCCAATACAGGAGCACCCAGATTCATAAAGCAAGTCCTTAGAGAGTAACAAAGAGACTTAGACTCCCATACAGTAATAATGGGAGACTTTAACACCTCACTGTCAACATTAGACAGATCAACGAGACAGAAAGTTAACAAGGATATCCAGGAATTGAACTCAACTCTGCACCAAGCAGACCTAATACACATCTACAGAACTCTCCACCCCAAATCAACAGAATATACATTCTTCTCAGCACCACATCACACTTATTCCAAAATTGACCACACAGTTGGAAGTAAAGCACTCCTCAGCTAATGTACAAGAACAGAAATTATAACAAACTGTCTCTCAGACCACAGTGCAATCAAACTAGAACTCAGGTCTAAGAAAATCAATCAAAACCACTCAGCTACATGGAAACTGAACACCCTGCTCCTGAATGACTACTGGGTACATAATGAAATGAAGGCAGAAATAAAGATGTTCTTTGAAACCAATGAGAACAAAGATACAACATACCAGAATCTCTGGGACACATTTAAAGCAGTGTGTAGAAGGAAATTTATATAAATGCCCACAAGAAAAAGCTGGAAAGATCTAAAAATGACACCCCAACATCACAATTAAAAGAACTAGAGAAGCAAAAGCAAACACATTCAAAAGTTAGCAGAAGGCAAGAAATAACTAAGATCAGAGCAGAACTGAAGGAGATAGAGACACAAAAAACCCTCCAAAAAAACAATGAATCCAGGAGTTGGTTTTTTGAAAAGATCAACAAAATTGACAGACCACTAGCAAGACTAATAAAGAAGAAAAGAGAGAAGAATCAAATAGATGTAATAAAAAATGATAAAGGGGATATCATTACTAACCCCACAGAAATACAAACTACCATCAGAGAATACTATAAACACTTCTATGCAAATAAACTAGAAAACCTAGAAGAAATGGATAATTTCCTGGACATTTACACTCTCCCAAGACTAAACCAGGAAGAAGTTGAATCCCTGAATAGACCAATAGCAGGCTCTGAAATTGAGGTAATAATTAATAGCCTACCAACCAAAAAAAGTCCAGGACCAGACAGATTCACAGCCAAATTCTACCACAGGTACAAGGAGGAGCTGGTACCATTCTTTCTGAAAATATTCCAATCAATAGAAAAAGAGGGAATCCTCCCTAACTCATTTTATGAGGCCAACATCATCCTGATACCAAAGCCTGGCAGAGACACAACAAAAAAACAGAATTTTAAACCAATATCCCTGATGAACATCGATGCAAAAATCCTCAATAAAATACTGGCAAACTGAATCCAGCAGCACATCAAAAAGCTTATCCACCATGACCAAGTGAGCTTCATCCCTAGGATGCAAGGCTAGTCCAACATATGCAAATCAATAAATGTAATCCAGTATATAAACAGAACCAAAGACAAAAACCACATGATTATCTCAATAGATGCAGAAAAGGCCTTTGACAAAATTCAACAGCCCTTCATGCTAAAAACTCTCAATAAATTTGGTATTGATGGAATGTATCTCAAAATAATAAGAGCTATTTATGACAAACACACAGCTAATATCATACTGAATGGGCAAAAACTGGAAGCATTCCCTTTGAAAACTGGCACAAGAGAGGAATGCCCTCTCTCACCATTCCTATTCAACATAGTGTTGGAAGTTCTGGCTAAGGCAATCAGGCAAGAGAAAGAAATAAAGGGTATTCAGTTAGGAAAAGAAGAAGTCAAATTGTCCCTGTTTGCACATGACATGATTGTATATTTAGAAAACCCCATCGTCTCAGCCCCAAATCTCCTTAAGCTGATAAGCAACTTCAGCAAAGTCTCAGGATACAAAATCAATGTGCAAAAATCACAAGCATTCTTATACACCAGTAACAGACAGAGAGTCAAATCATGAACAAACTCCCATTCACAGCAGCTTCAAAGAGAATAAAATACCTAGGAACCCAACTTACAAGGGATGTAAAGGACCTCTTCAAGGAGAACTACAAACCACTGCTCAGTGAAATAAAAGAGGACACAAACAAATGGAAGAACATACCATGCTCATGGATAGGAAGAATCAATATCATGAAAATGGCCATAATGCCCAAGGTAATTTATAGATTCAATGCCATCCCCATTAAGCTACCAATGACTTTCTTCACAGAATTGGAAAAAACTGCTTTAAAGTTCATATGAAACCAAAAAAGAGCTCTCATTGCTAAGAAAATCCTAAGCCAAAAGAACAAAGCTGGAGGCATCACGCTACCTGACTTCAAACTATACTACAAGGCTACAGTAGCCAAAACAGCATGGTACTGGTACCAAAACAGAGATATAGACCAATGGAACAGAACAGAGCCCTCAGAAATAATACCACACATCTACAACCATCTGATCTTTGACAAACCTGACAAAAACAAGAAATGGGGAAAGGATTCCCTATTGAATAAATGGTGCTGGGAAAATTGACTAGCCATAAGTAGAAAGCTGAAACTGGATCCTTTCCTTATTCCTTATACGAAAATTAATTCAAGATGGATTAGAGACTTAAATGTTAGACCTAAAATAATAAAAACCCTAGAAAAAACCCAGGTAATACCATTCAGGACATAGGCATGGGCAAGGACTTCATGTCTAAAACACCAAAAGCAACGGCAACAAAAGCCAAAATTGACAAATGGGATCTAATTAAGCTAAAGAGCTTCTACACAGCAAAAGAAACTACCGTCAGAGTGAACAGGCAACCTACAGAATGGGAGAACATTTTTCCAATCTACTCATCTGACAAAGGGCTAGTATCCCAAATCTACAAAGAACTCAAACAAATTTACAAGAAAAAAACAAACAATCCCATCAAAAAGTGGGCAAAGGATATGAACAGGCAGTTCTCAAAAGAAGACATGCATACAGCCAACAGACACATGAAAAAATGCTCATCATCACTCACCATCAGAGAAATGCAAATCAAAACCACAATGAGATACCATCTCACGCCAGTTAGAATGGTAATAATTTAAAAATCAGCAAACAACAGGTGCTGGAGAGGATGTGGAGAAATAGGAACACTTTTACACTGTTGGTTGGACTGTAAAACTAGTTCAGCCATTGTGGAAAACAGTGTGGCGATTCCTCAAGGAGCTAGAACTAGAAAAACCATTTGACCCAGTCATCCCATTACTGGGTATATACCCAAAGGATTATAAATCATGCTGCTATAAAGACACAAGCACACGTATGTTTTTTGTGGCACTATTCACGATAGCAAAGACTTGGAGTCAGCCCAAATGACCATCAGTGACAGACTGGATTAAGAAAATGTGGCACATATACACCATGGAATACTATGCAGCCATAAAAAAGGATGAGTTTGTGTCCTTTGTAGGGACGTGGGTGCAGCTGGAAACCATCATTCTCAGCAAACTATCACATAAACAGAAACCAAACACCGCATGTTCTCACTCATAGGTGGGAATTGAACAATGAGATCACTTGGACACTGGAAGGGTAACATCACACACCGGGGCCTATTGTAGGGATGGGGGAGGGGGAAGGAATAGCATTAGGAGATATACCTAATGTAAATGACGAGTTAATGGGTGCAGCACACCAACATGGCACATGTATACATATGTAACAAACCTGCACGTTGTGCACATGTACCCTAGAACTTAAGTATAATAATGATAATAATAATAATAAAAAGAATTCTGCAAGTCAAATGCTGGATCTGATTTGGAAAAGTAGAGCAACTTCTTTGTTATAAACAGGCTGAGTTGAAGTGATCAGTGAGTAGGAAGCCCGGATGAAATAAGTCCGGTGACAAGAGGAAATGTGTGAGACAGAAAGCAACAAATGTTAGTGTAGACTCTGCAAGCATAGATGAATTTATTTAGCACCGAGTGCTGGATAGGTTGCGGGCATGGATCTAAGCACAGAGATGCTTGTTGGAACAAAACAGATGTAGTGCTTCCTTTTCTGGTCCTAACATTTTAATGGGAGAAGGAAAAGAGGAAATGTGTATAAATAAAGGAGAGAGTTTCAAGTGGTGGTATGGACTGAGAAAAAGAAATTGAAGACTGATTTTAAAATATTACTGGCAGAAGATACTAATTTAAAGTAGATGGTCCATCAAGGCCTCGTTGAAAAATTGTATTTCACATAAGATTTGAATAAAATAAGAGTTAGACAGGAGAAGACTGGAAGGAAAAGGGACCTGGCAAAGGCATCATCAAGGGCAATGTCCTCAGGGAAGAATTAGCTTAGCACTTTGGAGGAAAATAAAGGCTGATGTACCTGGAGCACAGAGAATAAAGGAAAGTTTGTAGGTGATGAGGTCAGGACAGACAGGTGTGGGTCACATTAGCCTTGTTGATTCTGGTAAAGAGTATGGACTTAGTATTCTAAGTGCAACAAAAGATACTGGATTGTTTAAGCAACATGTGCCATGCTGTAGTTAGGTTTTTGAAAGCCTCTCTGCCTATCAAGTGTAGAATGGATTTAATGGGGCAAGAGTTGAAGCAGGTAGACCAGTTGGAAAGTTGTAGCAACAAGTGAGAGATGATGATCAGAATTAGCTTAATAGCAGCAAAGATAGGACAAGGGGAGAGATGGGAGAAAAATGGAAATATATGTTGGACATGGAATTGTTTTTATATAATTGAATATGTGTGATAAGAAGAGTGAAGCTTCAAGTGGTGTTCCCAAGCTTGCCTCGGGCCAAGATGATAGGAAAAAAACAAAATATCTGTCATGGCTCTGTTAAGTTGGTAATAAGAGATCACTATTTAGGGAGAGAGTGGATGGAGCCAAGTAAAGAGAGCAGTTATTATATATACATACATACATATATATATATGTATATAAATAGATAAAATTGAATTTCATGTACATATTAGTTAATTTCATGTACATATATTAATCCTGACCAGAGATATAAAATTGGGAGTCATCAGCAAATAAAAGGTGTTTAAGTTGTTGGGACTGTATGTGATCACGTAGGTTGCAAGTGTACCTAGAGATGAATAGTTCTGGCACCAAGCCCTGCATCACCTTAATATCTAGAAGCTGAGTAAAGTGCAGGAGGAACAAGTAAATAAATTTTAAGGCGGGCTCACTGAGGTAGGAGAAAAACCGGAAAAGAATATGATTACAGAATGAAAGAGAATGTTCCAAGAGGAATAAAGAGGTCAAATTTGTGGGCTGTGTCTGAGAGATGGAATACAACGAAGAGATAACTAATTTTTGAGCTGGGTGATATAGAAGCTACAATGACTTAACGAAAGTAGTCTCATCAGAGTGGTAGGAACAGAAGCATAAGTAGATTAGGGCAATGATTCACAGACCGGATATGTTTTGGTGTCCAGGAAACATTTGGCAATGTCTGGAGACATTTTGGTTGTCACATTTGGGATCTGCGGGGAGAGGTTCTACTACCGTCTAGGAAGTAGAGGCCAGAGATTCTCAAAGGATTCTACAGTACACAGTACAGGCCCCATGACAAAAGTTACCCAGCCTAAAAGTGTGCCAAGGTGGAGAAACCCTGAATGAAGATAAGGAGAAACGGAGGTGCAAAGCAAGGTGAAGAAACGTAGACAGTGTTACTGAAAATCTTTCGATAAGTTTTGCTAAAATAAGAAGCAGAGGAAGGTGGTGATAGTTGAAGGAAGGCATGGGATCAGGGAATTTTGGGGTAGGAGGTTGTTTGTTTCGTAGTTTTGAATCTTTTTTTATGGGGCACACCAATGGCATTCATCCATTAGAGATGTTAATCATGTCATAATTGGAGGAGAAAAGTCATTTAAATGTAAGGAGATTTCAACCACCTCTAAAGTTTGACCTTTGTCAGGAGCAAGAACACTTTTTGTTTCATGGTAAGAGGAGGAACTGATACAGAAAGATGCGACAGGGTGGTGTGTTGGTGATGGGATAATAAGAGACAGTAGAAGTGCCTCAAATTTGACATGAATAAAAATGAACTATTACCTTTCTACCACATACACACATGTTCTTCTCCATTTGTCTGGATAAATTGTGTTACTTAGTTGCTCAAGTAAAAAAATATGGGATTTATCTTTCACTCATCCTCCACTTTCCACAGTCAGTCACTGATCCCTTCATCTTCTGCATTATAAATAACCTCGTATCTACTTCCATGTCTCCTTTCTCACTGTTATCTTAGTTCAAATCTTCATCATTTCCTTTTCTGTAAACTTGCTACAATTCTGACCTGGTAAGTCTCCAGTGTCATCTATATTAATATACTCTTCACAGGCTGTATCATTTCTATACCACAAACCTAATACTACTACCATTTGTTTAAAATCCCTTCATGCATCCCCATTTTATTAAGATGAATTTCTAAGCATTAACCAGAAATGCAAGGCTCTTCATAATTTGATGTCTATGCCACTTTCCAGCAACAATTCCCTCACCCTCTGCCATGGTCAAGCTGAACCAACAATCTGATTTTCCTACAAAGCTCTATGTTGACTGTGTACCTGCTTATATGAGGTCCCTGTTGCACTGTGAAAGTGGAACTCAATAGAACACTGCAGAAAAAAGGTCAAATCTTAAGATATAGAAGAATGATATTGAAGTGAGAACATGGAGACATAGAGCAATTATTTCAAGAATTGTGTTTAGGAAAGGAAAAGGAGCAAGAGAATAGCGTTGTGAGAGTACGGGTAATGGTCCAGTTGTAGGTCTACAGCTGTTTTTCTAATGCTCTGTTGTGTTTTGCCTGGTTTGGTTTGGAGAAATGAATCTGAGCATGTTTACAGGCATAGAAGAAAATATCTAATGTCAGGGGATAGGTGAGGATTGATTATGAAGATGTGAATATAATTGATTAACCAGGTCCTGGGAAGATAAAACGAGATGAGATCAAGACTACAGGTGGAAAGGTTCATTCATTTTAGAAAGGAAAAGGATTTAGTTTTCCTTAGACACAAAATAAAAGAAATAATCATGAAAGGAGAAGATCAGAAATGTTGGTATAGAAGTGAAGATGCTTTTATATAAGTTTTGCAGAGGAGCAAAACTAAGGAATATCATGTTTACTTTCTTCAATTTTCTCAGTAAAGTTTAGCCAGAGAATACTCCTAAAGGTGAGAGGGGCAGAGGTGAAATTATTGTTCGAGGAAAGTGTAAGTTTTGGAAAAGAAAGAGCAGTAAATAAAACGTGGACTCCAGAAGAGTCAACTCAAAATATTGCTGAATGGCAGTGAATCAGGGAAGAGCACAAGCTTTGATCCAGCCAGCAGTGATGACTGGGCACGAGGAATGTCCCAGGCTTCAGACAGCACACCTGTGTTCTTGCTGTTGTTTGCTATTTGATGCTGACTCTACTCATATTAATTTTGTAATCCTTTGTCAATTTCCATTGTCTGAAAAATGGGGATAACCATGCCTCACCCAAAGAGAGGTTGTGACACTTTGTGAAATGTGTAATGATTTCTAGTAATTGAGTGGCTTCAGTAAAGTCAAGCTCTTATACCTGAGTTCAGAGCCTGAGATGACTCCTCTCTGTCGGCACAGTTTTCTGATTTCCCTTGAGAGCTGTGAGTCTCCTAGAAGCAGGAGCAGAAGCAATGGTAGAGAAAGTTAACAATGGTGAGGACACAAAGCTTGGAATGTGCTTCCTGGGTAACAAGGGAGCACATTGGCTCTTTTGTGAACAAAAGAGCAAATTCTCCATTATGGAGAAGTGAATGGAGACATTTGAATGTAACATAGTCCCTGGCTCCCCAGTATCATATGCCTCAGAGTTTCATTCTAGAAAGGTAGGGTTAATTAGCCTTGGCTATACACCAGCATCTAAGGAATGAAGATCTGAAAGAGACTCTCATTCTGATCCTGACCTTGAAGTGATCACTCAACACTTAAAAGTGTCACATGGCTGTCAGCACTTCTCATTTTGTGACCTAGGTACACCTGACTTGAATTTCTGTTTTCAATTCCAGGTTCTATTAAAATTCAAAAAGTCTACAAAGGTCTTAGATACACATTTTCATAGCCCACTTTGCCTACCAGATTTCTGCTTCTGTGCAAGTTATCTCAGAGATCACCATTGTCTCTCCAGATGTGAAACCCAGAAGAATTCTTTGGAATGACCCCAAGATTCACTCCCATGTGTTTATAAGAAAAGTAAATTTCGCCATGGAGGAGGGAGGAGTGTTTTATATTGCAGAAAGGCACACCTGTCAACACACCTTGATCAGCATCATTCTGCATTGCCCTTTAGCCAACCCATGACCTCAAAGCTTACCAATCTTCCATCATTTGAGCTTCACTTCGTTTATGATCGCCTCTCTTTCCTCTCCCTTGTCTTATCACTTCTTTTTCCTCTCTTCTCCCTCTTGGAGCAAAAACTACAAATTCCCAATCTCTCACTTTATCATTTGTGTAGCTGTTTTCCCTGCCTGTGGCATGTTGGTATCTGAAAACGTTCACGCCTCCTTGCCCATCTATCCTAAGAGTTCATACAAGGGTGTTTTCCAAATAAAGGCCCATCCCTTCCCAAATGATGTCTAGTGTTAGCACGGTGGCTCATGCCTGTAATCCCAGCACTTTGGGAGGCCAAGGCGGGTAGATCACGAGGTCAGGAGATCAAAACCATCCTGGCTAACAGAGTGAAACCCCATCTCTACTAAAAATACAAAAAAAATTAGCTGGATGTGGTGGCACACACCTGTAGTCCCAGCTACTTGGGAGGCTGAGGCAGGAGAATGGCATGAACCCAGGAGGCGGAGCTTGCAGGGAACCGAGATCACACCACTGCACTCCAGCTTGGGTGACAGAGAGAGACTCGTCTCAAAATAACTAAATAAATAAATAAATAAATATTCCCCTAATTATTAAATGGTTGAGATTCTACTTTCTCTGGGGAAGTCAGTATTTCATTTAAGAATGAATGTATCTGGAGTCCACGAGAACTAGTTCAGTGCCACTCCTAGCTATGAACAAGTTGTTTATCCTCTGTGAACTCAAATGTAAGAATGTCCATTCTCAAATGTTCTGGCAATCAAACAAGAGATGCCTTTACAGTGTTTAGTACTGTGTGTAGTACATAAAATGTGCATTATAAACAGTGGGTGCTGTTTCATTAATTTATCTGGACTAAGAGGGATGAATTTGGAGATAACTCCAAACCTCAGCCTTTTTAGTATATTCTTACAGTTTATGAATGTGTTTTATTAGTTACATCAAAGGACAAGACTCTGAAAAGAATTAGCACAGATCCAAGATTTAACCCCAAGTTCTCGCTTTTGCATCCCTTTGAAGGTAATTTCTAAATAGAAGTAACTTTCCAAGTGACTATATTATGACATGACTTATCATACAAGGCTCATAACCAGTATATAAATGAAAAACACAGAATTCCTATTTCTTTCTCAGCTGAGCCACAGTGCCCAAGTCTGAGACTACTGAGCCCCAGTTACGTTATGGGAAAATGATGCAAATGTATGTCCAGAGTCCATTAAAGTTACAAGAAAAAAAAGTATTTTGAGAAAATACTGTTGAGAATTTCCAAGTAATTTCTTATAATTGTAAATAATACATGAGTTTTATAGGTAAAAGGAATATGTTTATTTTTGCAAGAAGGAGTATTTTCCTAAGACAAGCAAGTAGAACATTGAAATTTCATTAGATGCTGGTGCTGTAGCATGGCTCATGGGGCTATACACCACGGTTAACAAAAAGGACGATGAATATATCTGAAAGTAAATATTTCAGAAAATTCACTTTAATTCCATCAGAAAATATGAATAAAACGTTTTGAGATGGAGAAAGAGAAAGATACACTTATAGGGGAAGTATAGTTCTTCCATTAATACCAGCATTATCATAGTTAAATTTTTTTAGCAATTTTCATAAATCAGATATTTTACTTAAAGATATATATGATTATTTCAATTAATTGTTGCAGAAATCCCATTTTAAAAACAAAAAATGAGCGTCAGGATTTTTAAATTAATGACTTTAGATTACTGTCTTAGTTTGGAGGAGATGTTATAACAAAATACCTTAAACTAGGTAGCTTATAAACAACAGAAATTTTTTGCACAGTTCTGGAGGCTGGGAAGTTCAAGATCAAGGTGCCAGCAGATTTGGTCCGCTTTCTGCTTCACAGATGGCACCTTCTACCTGTGTCCTCAATGGTGGAGGAGAGTGCTCTGACCTCTTCAGCCCTATATAAGGTACTAATGCATGAAAGCTCTACCTTCATGACCTAATCACTTCCCAAAGGACCTACTTCCCAAAGGACCTACCTCCCAATACCATAAAACTGAGGATTCGATTTTAACATATGAATTCTGGGGGCACACAAGCATTTGGTCTATAGCAATCACATCTCCAGCAAATGGCAGGGAGATCTTGGACAAGATACTATCTTGCCTTCCAGAACAAACACCCAAACATTTCTCCTGAGGCACAACCATGCTGGAACCTCACCGAAAACTTTGGGTGAGCCAAGTCACATTAACTACTTCTCCTCTATAGAACACACTTCTCTATTAGATTTAACTTGAAAAGAGATAGCAGTTGCAATGTTAAGTTGAAATTTTGACCCAGGAATCTCAGATTTCTATAATTTAAACTAATGAACTATCTAGGTGCCTTAGCAATAGAGCAGAAGAAAGCAAGAAGTAGAAATGAATAAGACAAAACAATATATTTGGAAGTGATTGACTTTGTTAGACTTTGATTGTGACTGATAATTTGAATTTCATTTTTATTTATTTAATGTTGGTGTGTAGCCCGTTTATCACAAATCATTGTAGATAGCTACATATAATAATTTTTTTTCATTTGGGTGAAATCTATCTCGTTGCTATGGAGATAGCTATTATAAAATGGGTAAGATAAACTTAAGACCACTACATTGCCAGAGTAAAATCAATGAGGTGATACTGGAAAAGTCGGCATTTGTTATTTTGTATATTATTAGAGAGCTCTGAAATAAAATTGTGTTTTCTCTAAAAAGTAGGTATTTCCAGTTTTACATTAATGCCTCTGAAAGTGGCTAAAAGAAGTGCTAACATGGAATGATTGCATGAGCAAAACCTGAATTATATAAGAAGTTTTATATTAGGGTTAAGAGTATATAAAAAGCATATTGTTTTTGGTTCAGAGGTTAAAATTAAATATTTTGAAAAAGCAAGCCCTGAGTCATGCATGTTAGACTAAATGTGCAGTTTTCTTCTTTTTGTTCATCTGTACTCAGCAAAAGAAATTAGGTAATGCTTTTTTTTTTTTTTTTTTTTTTACCTCTGACTCAATTGCTACTTGGTATTTGGCAGATAATGGAGAATAGGTAAATCTCCAAGACAATTTTGTGTGTTTGTATTTACAAATTCATCCTTCTCAAGTTCCAGAATAAGTGTTTTCTGATGGATGACAACATATTGAATATGATTTTCGAGAAGTTGAGAAAATATCCTAGAACTCATGTGCTTTCACTACTTTTTATTTATATCAAACAAGGCTACGCATCCCTCTCTCTGGAATAAAGAAGTTTGAAGAACAGAATCCATAAAGTTTAATCTGCTCTCTTACATTGTAAGAAGTTGTGTAAGTTGATTCCTTACTAAATGCTAACTTGAAGCTAAATTGTTTAATTTTGAAGAACGTAATACAAAGAAGGCAATTCACCTTGACAATTCATAGACAAAATAAAGCACACTATTCATTTGCTGTTCTTATAAAAGAATATCAGGTTTTAAAAATAAAAACAGCACATTGGGAGGCCGAGCTGGGTGGATCACTTGAGATTAGAAGTTGGAGACCAGCCTAGCCAACACGGTGCAACCCTGTCTCTATTAAAAATACAAAAAGTAGCTGGGTGTGGTGACACACAACTGTAATACCTGCTACTCGGGAGGTTGAGGAAAGAGAATCGCTTGAACTTGGGAGGCAGAGGTTGCAGTGAGCTGAGATCGCACCACTACACTCCAGCCTGGGTGATGGGAGTGAAACCCTGTCTCAAAAAAAAAAAAGAAAAAAAAAAAAAAGAATGCTCACATATTACATAAATCTTTTCACCAATTTAGAAAAAAAAAATCAGTTTATGAACAATAAGAGTGCAAATTGCGTGAAACAATGTAAAAAAAATGGAGAGAGTAAAAGGGGGAATATAATACAGAATTTAGCAAAAACCTTTTGTTTTGTTTGTTTTATTTTTGTTTTTAATCACCTGGCTCAGGTAACCTCTTTCTCAACTGCAAATATGAAGACTCTTAGAAATGTTAGCTAATTGGAGATGATGTCTTATCTTATGATTTTCATTCAAAAACACCTTGTAAGTTTTCCTCCAACATGATGCAGAAAAAAAGATTAATAAAAAAAATTAAATCCCAGGATCTGAGAGACATCTTCTTATTTTATTATTAAGCACACATCTCCAGCCACTGTGAATTTATCATTCCCTCGATCACTGCCTGTCTCACCCTAGAAATTAACATACATTTTATTTTTCTCTCTAGCATTAAAAATGCATTGCAATGAATAATATAGCAGGACTGTGTATAAACTAAACCTTCCACATCCTCTTTTAAATGTTTGTTCTTCAGCAGTGATCCTCTGAGGAAAACATATTGAAAGGATGAACAGTAATTTAATTTTTTATCATAAGCAATAGTGGCAAATAAAGGACAAAAGTACTTTGCAGTGCTAAAGAAAAAAGATGAGATATTCATCAAGGGAAAATACTGCTTTCAGATTGACTGCCAGGTCATGCATATTCTTTTTCTTTTCAAACAGAGAAAATCACAAGATTAATAAGAAAACCTTGGAAACACCTCCTATGTATGTCACAAGTCGAAGACATTTACTCTACATTATTGGGGCTTTTAGAGAAATATCTGAAAGCTTTTATGACAAAGTAGGATACCAAACAAATTTTTTATTAAAATGTGAATCTAAAATTCAGAATTACCTTGTTTTTCAAAGTCTCTTGAATTATGATAGTTTCTAAAACTGAGATGAGAAAAAAATCTATTGTCAAGTTAAATTGTTAAATAGTTGTGTGAAGTAAGAAAAAAAAGTTCAATTTTGACCAGTGCCCAAAGTCATAATAACAAATGATACATTTACATTATTTTTTTTTTCCTAATAGAAAGCTTAAAATGGCTAATATTGACTACAGGTAAAATTCAATGAAACCATATTGTCAATTTGCTTTAGAATTTCTCAGCAGCATTAAAAAGAAGTCTTAAAGCATGAGCCACGCGCAGTGGCTCACGCCTGTAATTCCAGTACTTTGGGAGGCCAAGGCAGCCAGATCACCTGAGGTTGGGAGTTCGAAACCAGCATGACAAATATGGAGAAACTCCGTCTCTACTAAAAATACAAAATTAGCCGGGCATGATGGCACATGCCTGTAATCCCAACTACTGCAGAGGCTGAGGCAGGAGAATCACTTAAACCTGGGAGGCGGAGCCAGTGAGCCGAGATCGCGCCATTGCACTCCAGCTTGGGCAACAAGAGCGAACCACCACCTCAAAAAATAATAAAGATAACAACAAAAATAAAAATAAAAAGGCGTTATCTTATATTTCCAAAAGAACATTTAGAAACTATTTTGTATTCCACTGTCATGTTATTAGATTTTGTAATACTTGATTCACGAGTAATAAAAAATATTTAATTGGGAAGATTTTACGATGTGTGAGGAAATAAAACTAAGACTCATATAGCAGTAACTCTATTAAACAATAATATAATTAAATTGTTCGCCTAAAATCGAAGGTCTCTGTTTAATTATCTGTTCTATCCTTCAGTTGAAGATTCATGTTGAGGACAAAACTGTTGTACTGGCAGCACCTCACCTTCAAATAATCAAAATTCTCTCATCCAAGGCCTTGCTTCTAGTTTTCCAATTTTACCCTTAGGCAGACATCCCCAGACTTTCAGACTTTCAGACTTTCAGTTCACAGTGCCCTTACTCTCTCAGTAATTCTTTTTTTTTTTTTTTTTTTTTTTTTTTTTTTGAGACGGAGTCTCGCTCTGTCGCCCAGGCTGGAGTGCAGTGGCCTGATCTCGGCTCATTGCAAGCTCTGCCTCCTGGGTTCACACCATTCTCCTGCCTCAGCCTCGCAAGTAGCTGGGACTACAGGTGCTCGCCACCTCGCCCAGCTAATTTTTGTATTTTTAGTAGAGATGGGGTTTCACTGTGTTAGCCAGGATGGTCTCGATTTCCTGGCCTTGTGATCCGCCTGCTTTGGCCTCCCTAAGTGCTGGGATTACAGGCGTGAGCCACTGCTCCCTGCCCTATCTCAATAATTCTTTTAAGTGTTCCTAGGACAAAAGAAATACCTAACAGTTCCGTTTATTAAGCTGTGAGATGCACACAACTTAAGAAGTATTTATGTCCCAACAACTTAGTAGACATCCAAAAAGACAATACACATACATTGAAAGGAAAATTAGTGTTGTTTCATTCTTAAGTAATGGTTACCTATTACTAATGGGATGTGTATTGCTGTTGGGTACTGCACAACTTTTCGAATCTTGAAATCAGATTAGACACCCCAATTTTCATTTGGTACTTGCTTTTTATTGCAACAAATGCCAAAAGTAAAGAACAACTTCTCAAAAACATGATGTAAGTGAAGAGAATATACTGTGATTTAATGTCAAGTCTGTGAACTACCCTGAGCTAGCAGTTCTCCCAATATTCAACAGATGTTAAAATTGGAGTTTCTGTTAGAAAAAAGTTTAAATTTCCCACAGAGCCTCTAAATTTACTGAAGCACCAGCAAACCTTGGCACAGACTTTGGAATCTACATTCCTTAAGGAAATTCTAGAGAAAAATTAAACAAGCTAACCTTATGTCTATTCTTGTCTTAAAAGCTCTGATGACAATCTCATGCCTCCATTTCCAACATCATTCTTTCTCTCTCATTATCACACACATATGCACACACACACACATTTGATCACCTTCTACCACTCATTTATTTCATTTATTCAAGAAATATTTATTGAGTGCTTACTGTAGACACTTTGCTAAATTATAAGGACACAGCAATGAACAAGATTCAGCCTTTGTTCATATACAGAGCTACTGGGAAAGCTAGAGGTGCAATTAGTCAATTATAATGCTATTCTACTAAAAATAGAAAAGAGAAGAAAGTGCCGTGAAAACACATAGGCAAGGTAACTAGCCCAGTCTAGAGAATTTGAGGAGGAGTCATAGAAATCAAGAGTCTAAGATTATCAATAGATATCATAGATAAGTATTATTCCCTGTAGAGCTCAGCATTCACTTAAATGATACACTCTAATAGATATATTTTTTTCTGTTTCATAAAAATGAAGTTTCTGATATTGGGAAACATTTGAAGGAATTATACCTTCTAAATTAACGAAAAAAGAATAAAGCGAACATCAAACACTAATACATCAAAAACTGCTATCATAAAATGGTATCATAATAGACCAAAGCAAAACGTGTAAACCTAAAGGGATCCCTCTTTGGAGACAGTATTTTGAGGCTTTTGGAAAAAGAACATCTGCTCCATGGAAATTCTGATGGAAGGATATCAACTTCACCAATTCACTGAAACGGATCTTTAGTATCCAGACTATCTCCAAATATGTGCTTTTGGTTTCGATTTTTTTCTTAATGTTTAAAATCACATATGCATGTACAGCTAGATGTGCAATGATCTCAGTACAATGATACCAAATATCTTTTTTATTTTCCTTTCTAAAATATTTCTGCTTGTAAAGTCATCTAGGGACATAGTTAACTGTACAGTTTGTAAGCTGATTGTCTCCTCCTGTCATGGCAAGTCATCACCACCATTGACATACTTGTTCCTTCTGCTTATTCATGTGCACTGGGAAGCAGAAAATACCTATGATGTCAGAAGTCTCAGGAAGTATTGCAAAGAAGGGTCAAGACCTGGGATAGAGAATTTATATCATCAGAAAGAAAGCATGCTCATTGGTTAAACTCCTGCTTCTAGATGCTTTCGCAGCCTTCTCTTGTGAGCAGAAATAATGGTAACAAGCCCTTATGCCACACTTATTATGAAACAGGTAACTTTCATCGTGATTTACCTGTCATAAACTCACTGACTCCGTATAACCCCGTGAGTTAGGTACTTTCATTACCCCAATGAGAAATTGAGGCACACAGAAGAAATTGTCAGATAGTGGAAATTGATTTAAAATATGGTCTAGTTTCAGCATCTTTTTCAAACCAGTGCCTCTTTCCACAGATCTTTATGATGGTTATTCCCACCTGAATGAGATATAGATTTACCTACAAACCATGGAGAATAGGTGCCTAAGAAGAAATGTAGGGATTTTTGAACAAGGAGAACCTACATATTCTCAAGTTCAGTAGAAAGATTCAAACTTACAATTATTACTAATTAAGATTCTCTTACTGTCTGAGACTTCCTCCAAAGGATGTCACCATACATCACCAGACATAAACAAATCTTTCAGGCTAAACACAATTCTCCCAAATTGGTGTTAACCAATATTTGAAGAGTAAGCATCCGGACCCCTGGCAGTAACTGTGTAGCATGTCCTGCTTTCCTTGGCTCTTCCTGCCTAGATTTTTAGTCAGCCTATGACTCTCTAGATTTGACTGATAGCTCTAACTCTTATGTTTAAACTTTAACACTGCTGTGCGATATTGACCTATTTCCATATTTCCATGATATTTCAAATAATGTTAGGTGGCCTGACCTCTACTTTAGGGATGTGAAAGTTTTCCTGCCCTTTCCTGGATCTTTCTTGAGGACATGAGCCCATGCCCGCATGTGGCATTCACTGTCCTTTCCAAGAACTATAGCCAGGGGATCCAGATGTGACCATGGTATGGTAGAGCATGTGCGGGAGAAAGCAGGCTCCTTATCTGGCATCTGAGCTTGCTTGAGTACCGTGCCATGGGAGTATGTATCCAGTGAACAACCCATAGTCAGAAAATGTTTTTTCAATGTTCAGAGTTCATGAAACAGTAATATTCTTATGCATTGGTTTTAAATGTCTGGCTTTTTTCCTGTAACCAGTGAGTCATCCAGGCTGTGATGTTTTCCAGTTATTTCAGATAATGTAAAACCTCACTGCATGAAGGGAAATAACATGTACTATATATTAGAACTTATTTTTTCTCCACAGTTTCCAAGATTTACATCAAATAGGAAAAATAACATGGTCAAAGCATTCTTCAGGTCATTTTTTAAAAGTAAAGTAACTGAAGTCAGATGCCAGAATGCATTTCAGTTGACTGTGACTTTTTTTCCTATTCAGTAAAGAATGATTGTGATAACAGCCTGATCGTGCGTTTGATAGAAAAATGCAGGGCCACGTATTGTTCCTAACCAACAGCACCATCTTCTGTCTGCAGGATGTCAAATCTGGGAAAAGGATAACTCGCTTTGCCATGAGGCATTCAAATTTGAGGGCTTAAACAAACAATGTAAATCCCCTTTCTTCTTACCTTGACATCAGTGAGGTCAAGTTCATTTTAAAACAGTGAAAACTGCATTTTAGAAAAAGTAAGCTTAAAATTCAACCAAGAATTGTACATGGAAAGCAACATCACAACTTCAATATAGTTCTGCTAGAACTGCTGTACTCACCCAGATATCCTTTTATCTATACTTTCCACTCGGAAATTCTGCAAAAAAGGCTGCAAATTTCATGGGCTTTACAGAAAGGGGAGTGTGAGCTCTAGTTTGTTACAATTGGAATGATTAAGAAAACAGTCTCAAATATTGGAGTCACCTGCATCTGAGTATTACAAAGGGAAAAACAGAAAGATCTAGAGGTATGAATAACATCATACAACCCCTTTAAATATGAATACCTTCCAAACAAAAAACTACGTGAAACATATAGCGTCACCCTTTTTTGATGTCTATTTTAGATAAATCAACTAACTGAAGCCTTAAGCAATTAAAGAATTTATAAAGGAAAAACTAATTTGCTACTACATTTGTCAAATGCATTAAGTAATGTAATGAATAGTAATGCAAGTGAGTGTGCTGGAGGTCACAGCATGGGTCTCAGTGGTGCTTAGATACATCTGGGCAAGTCTAGGGGGACATGGCTTCTCCAACATTCTGTGTTCAAGAGGGCTTAGAAGAGGACATTCTAAGGTGAAGTGAATCCAGGCACCAACCAGCCATGCATCCTAAACCATAAACAGTAGGAAAAGTCTGGAAGCATGACTTTTGTCCTCATATCTGCCTCCCAAATGATTCTTTTGAAAAGCAAGGAAACTATGTAAAATCTGAGGAAGTTTTGGCACTAAAATTGTGTAACACATTGGAACACGAGTAGACCTATCTCTATAGGAACATCACCCAGAGACAGTCTTTCACTCCAAACTTGCCACATACCACGGTGCCATATTGGGATTATATGAACTCCTGTTCATTAATGATAGTGGTGTTGGGCCAAGCATCTCCAGTTCCTGAGAAAAGAACATTTCAAAAGATGTTTTTGGTGAATCTATTTGAAAAACACCCTAGTAGGACTTCTGAAATTAGGTGGTAGCCAAAATGACCAGGGGTTATTTGTAAGAAGGAAGGATTTGCAGGGGATTGAGAAAAGATAGAAAGAGGCCAGGCGTGGTGGCTCGTGCCTGTAATCCCAGCATTTTGGGAGGCCGAGGCGGGTGATTCATCTGAGGTCAGGAGTTTGAGACCAGCCTGGCCAACATGGTGAAACTTTGTCTCTACTAAAAACACGAAAATTAGCCAGGCATGGTGGTGCACGCCTGTAGTCCCAGCTACTCGGGAGGCTGAGGCAAGAGAGTCGCCTGAACCGGGGAGGTTAAGGCTGTAGTGAGCCAAGATCATGCCACTGGAGTCCAGCCTGGGAGACAGAGTGAGACTCTGCCTAAAAAAGAAAAAAGAAAAAGAAAAAAATGCAATGTCAGTTATCACATATCCATTCATTCCTTTTGGTGAAATTATAGAATCCAAGTGTGAACACAGGAGGGCTCAATTCTCAGGAAAAATAAAAGATTCACATCATTAATATTTAATATTTCTCAAAGGACCTTACATCACTTAACCAACCTTCAAATTACCTCTACATAGTCAAAGTATTGTGCTCTTATAAGTAAATATTATGAGTTAATTTAAGGTGGATCCTTTGGGCAGAAATGGATTATTTTTTCCTAAAAAAATACCAACATTGGCTGTGAAGTCAGCTAAAATTTAATGAGAATTACACAACTATCCATTTTGTTTTCGTTAGACAGGTAGTATTTGACATTATTATTTCTTTTTTGGCCTTCTTGAAGACACGGAGCATGTAAATGATCCCTTGCTATTTGTGATTCTATTTGTTATATTTATTCAAATGTTCTATAGAAAGAAGTTTGAATCAGAACCAGTAAGTTTCCTGGTAAATAAGTGACACAACCTTGCCCAAGTCCTGAAGTCATTGATTCCCAAGGACTAAGCTGCTGTGACAGTTTACCTGTGGAGACTATAGAAACCAAAAACTATGCCAAATAGAGAAATGTAAATGTCCTTAATGGAAACTGAATGGTAAACAAGTGACTTTTTTCTCCAGAATAGAAATCCTTACAGATGTTTAATCATTGCAACTCAAAACTGTTTGAAAACAATTGGCTACAGAAACCCACTAATCAATGCAGAAATTACAGTAGAATAATAGGTTGCTATAAAAAGTGTATAAACTAATTTTCAAATGGAAATATTGGTGAGTTTTTCATAATTTATATCTTTTTAATCTTTCACAGCGTTCATTTAAACTTCATTAGAAAGTTTTCAGAACACTCATGATGCTATATTTTCTTAGTCTCCCTCTTATATTAACCACATCTCCCAGTCGAATTACTCTCATTGCAAATGTCATTTTAAGACCTCTGCTTTTCAGAGATGCAATTAACAAGAAATCGAGGATGCTGTTTTAAGAAGCCATGTCCTAAGTTTCCCCAAAACCAGACCATTTTCAAGCCATCAGTTAAGAACATAAAATGTGATTGAGAGGATTTTATGTATTTAATTTTTACACCAGGTATCGGAACAAGTACCTTTTAGCACAGTTGCCTATGTTGTAGACTTAAAGTAAATTTTTGAGAAGCACAGAATGACCTTTCTGAGCCAACACAGCTATATGATTTACAGCTGTCTTTAAGTGCATGCTTTGTTAACCAGACACTAGGCAGCTATCTCTAGTCTCTCTGCTTGCCCTGTGCTCCCTGCCAAGGTCATTCCAGGGAAAACAGAACACTTCACATTGAGAATCAGCTTTTCATTCAAAGCTTCCCCTCATTCTCCTATGGATTTTAATCATATCCTTAATGTGAAATGGCATCAAGGACAAATTATCCAAGACAGAAGACAAAATGCTTAGTTTCTAAGAGCTTTACTTAACTATTCCACTGCCTTATATGGCTGGCACAGAAATTGAAAAAAAAGTATGTGAACACTTTCTGCCCAGAGCCAGGACCCTAAAGATTAAGAATACTAGTATCTGTTCTGAATAAACACTTATGTAAGGCAACAGGTGTTGTAAAACCAGCCTTTCAGCATCTGCCTCCTAAAACTCAAAAGATAATAAAGATGCTGATGAGAAACCACTAGGGTAAGTGAACAACTTTAAGTAATCCATTAAAGGGAAAGATTCTGGTTCAAAAGAACTAAGAAATTGATCTTCGTTTTTCCTCTTATATCAGGGCACATTGATAGTTATTGACTCTTCTTATGCAATAATGAATGTGTTGCTGGGTAAATTCCTAGATGGGAAGAAGGTGAAAAAAAAATCAAGAGTAGAAGCCTATTAAAATAAACCCCTCAACTTGGGTGTTCCAGAAATACGGTGGGTTTTGCAACTGAAGAGCCATAAATCAGAGAGTTTGCTGCTATCATTTTAATAAATACAAAGAATGCCACTGATGATCTTGAAATCAGTTCTTACCACATTTGATAATTAATTTCTTTAAAACCGACACTATTAATAATAGTTCTTTTATATCTTTGACAAAAATACAACTTTAAACCAACCTATAATAAACCTAATATCACTCTATTTTTTTCCCTGTTTGCATTAATTTCAACTGCAGAAAAATAGTAAAATCCTTCCTTGAATTGACACCAGTTTACCCAAGTATTGGCTCTCAATGAGTAAACATTCATTAAGAAATGAGCTTTAAATGTAAACTGGTAGGCAAAGTTTCAATTTAACAATAAATCTTCAGACAGTCATGAAGGTGAAGAAATTAAAATTCAACACCTCCTTTGTAAGTTCTTAAAAGGGTGCATGCCAAATTTTTATATATTGCATGCATTCCCTCCTACATCACTAACCTTCTGCCTAAGCTAAGTAAATAAATATTGGAAGTATTTATCATATTTCTTCTTTGGATCTTTGCTCAAATACACGAGCTGCCACTTTGAAATATCCTCCTGGAATCATAAATTCCAAAGAATTGACTGTCTTTGTTTGGAACATCTGCTGAGAAATTTTTCCTTCTCTGTCATAAAGAAGGGCCTTAACCAAGCACAGACGTGAATAATTTGAGAAGATAAATAAAGGATTATTCATTTACAATTAGATTATAAGAGAATCAAGTCATTTGAAGTAAATGGAAGCTAATTTTTGTAGAAATGCAGGGGAGCTAAGAGCCTGAAAAATCATTATAGCATATTTTACATTGGAGAATTGGGAGGTCAAGCCATTAACTTTGTGAATTTGCAGAGGTTTCCCAGAAGCTTACTCAAATCCACTCCTAGGCCAGTGTTAAACTTATTCAACTTATTAGCATAATAACATAAATGACCATTTGCAAAATGAAGAATGACAAGAGTTTTCAAACACTGTTAGCAAAATCTCAGGGTCACATTGAAAAATAAAATGATAAACAAAAGTCTATTCCAGTATCAAACCAGGCAAGAAAAAAGCAGGTTTTTAAAATTTGCCTGCAAAGGATGACTAGCCTGAATTAATTTGTTTTTATAATAATTATCAAAATTAAAAACTAGTAGAATCCATATGTAATAAAATGAGTGAGAGTTGAAAAGAAAATTAAAAACATGTTTATTTTTATGAAATATTTTAAAGCAGATTTTAAATTGTTTTTATGTTGGTCAGAAATTAATAGAAAAAAAAACAGGTGGTGAAAAATAGATTTTAAACAAAGTAGTCCTTTACTTCCGCCTGGCTAAATCACAATTGTTTCAATTCAAGGAACTAAAAAGCTATAAAAACATTTAGCGGGGGGCGGAGCAAGATGGCCGAATAGGAGCAGCTCCAGTCTCCAACTCCCAGCGCGAGCGCCACAGAAGACCGGTGATTTCTGCATTTTCAACTGAGGTACTGGGTTCATCTCACTGGGGAGTGCCGGACGATCGGTGCTGGTCAGCTGCTGCAGCCCGACCAGCGAGAGCTGAAGCAGGGCGAGGCATCGCCTCACCTGGGAAGCGCAAGGGGGAAGGGAATCCCTTTTCCTAGCCAGGGGAACTGAGACACACAACACCTGGAAAATCGGGTAACTCCCACCCCAATACTGCGCTTTAAGCAAACAGGCACACCAGGAGATCATATCCCACACCTGGCCGGGAGGGTCCCACGCCCACGGAGCCTCCCTCATTGCTAGCACAGCAGTCTGTGATCTACCGGCAAGGCAGCAGCGAGGCTGGGGGAGGGGCGCCCGCCATTGCTGAGGCTTAAGTAGGTAAACAAAGCTGCTGGGAAGCTCGAACTGGGTGGAGCTCACAGCAGCTCAAGGAAACCTGCCTGTCTCTGTAGACTCCACCTCTGGGGACAGGGCACAGTAAACAATAACAAACACAGCAGAAGCCTCTGCAGATGCAAACGACTCTGTCTGACAGCTTTGAAGAGAGCAGTGGATCTCCCAACACGGAGGTTGAGATCTGAGAAGGGACAGACTCCCTGCTCAAGTGGGTCCCTGACCCCTGAGTAGCCTAACTGGGAGACATCCCCCACTAGGGGCAGTCTGACACCCCACACCTCACAGGGTGGAGTACACCCCTGAGAGGAAGCTTCCAAAGCAAGAATCAGACAGGTACACTCGCTGTTCAGAAATATTCTATCTTCTGCAGCCTCTGCTGCTGATACCCAGGCAAACAGGGTCTGGAGTGGACCTCAAGCAATCTCCAGCAGACCTACAGCTGAGGGTCCTGACTGTTAGAAGGAAAACTATCAAACAGGAAGGACACCTATACCAAAACCCCATCAGTACATCACCATCATCAAAAGACCAGAGGCAGATAAAACCACAAAGATGGGGAAAAAGCAGGGCAGAAAAGCTGGAAATTCAAAAAATAAGAGTGCATCTCCCCCAGCAAAGGAGCGCAGCTCATCGCCAGCAACGGATCAAAGCTGGACGGAGAATGACTTTGACGAGATGAGAGAAGAAGGCTTCAGTCCATCAAATTTCTCAGAGCTAAAGGAGGAATTATGTACCCAGCGTAAAGAAACTAAAAATCTTGAAAAAAAAGTGGAAGAATTGATGGCTAGAGTAATTAATGCAGAGAAGGTCCTAAACGAAATGAAAGAGATGAAAAGAGATTTACCAAGCAAATGGAGAACAAAAAAAAGCGGGGGTTGCAATACTAGTCTCTGATAAAACAGACTTTAAACTATCAAAGATCAAAAGAGACAAAGAAGGCCATTACATAATGGTAAAGGGATCAATTCAACAGGAAGAGCTAACTATCCTAAATATATATGCACCCAATACAAGAGCACCCAGATTCATAAAGCAAGTCCTTAGAGACTTACAAAGAGACTTAGACTCCCATACAATAATAATCGGAGACTTCAACACTCCACTGCCAACATTAGACAGATCAACGAGACAGAAAGTTAACAAGGATATCCAGGAATTGAACTCATCTCTGCAGCAAGCAGACCTAATAGACATCTATAGAACTCTCCACCCCAAGTCAACAGAATATACATTCTTCTCAGCACCACATCATACTTACTCCAAAATTGACCACGTAATTGGAAGTAAAGCACTCCTCAGCAAATGTACAAGAACAGAAATTAGAACAAACTGTCTCTCAGACCACAGTGCAATCAAACTAGAACTCAGGACCAAGAAACTCAATCAAAACCGCTCAACTACATGGAAACTGAACAACCTGCTCCTGAATGACTACTGGGTACATAACGAAATGAAGGCAGAAATAAAGATGTTCTTTGAAACCAATGAGAACAAAGATACAACATACCAGAATCTCTGGGACACATTTAAAGCAGTGTGTAGAGGGAAATTTATAGCACTAACTGCCCACAAGAGAAAGCAGGAAAGATCTAAAATTGACACTCTAACATCGCAATTAAAAGAACTAGAGAAGCAAGAGCAAACACATTCGAAAGCTAGCAGAAGGCAAGAAATAACTAAGATCAGAGCAGAACTGAAGGAGATAGAGACACAAAAAACCCTCCAAAAAATCAATGAATCCAGGAGTTGGTTTTTTGAAAAGATCAACAAAATTGACAGACCACTAGCCAGACTAATAAAGAAGAAAAGAGAGAAGAATCAAATCGACGCAATTAAAAATGATAAAGGGGATATCACCACCGACCCCACAGAAATACAAACTACCATCAGAGAATACTATAAACACCTCTACGCAAATAAACTGGAAAATCTAGAAGAAATGGATAATTTCCTGGACACTTACACTCTTCCAAGACTAAACCAGGAACAAGTTGAATCCCTGAATAGACCAATAGCAGGCTCTGAAATTGAGGCAACAATTAATAGCCTACCAACCAAAAAAAGTCCAGGACCAGATGGATTCACAGCTGAATTCTACCAGAGGTACAAGGAGGAGTTGGTACCATTCCTTCTGAAACTATTCCAATCAATAGAAAAAGAGGGAATCCTCCCTAACTCATTTTATGAGGCCAACATCATCCTGATACCAAAGCCTGGCAGAGACACAACTAAAAAAGAGAATTTTAGACCAATATCCCTGATGAACATCGATGCAAAAAATCCTCAATAAAATACTGGCAAACCGGATTCAGCAACACATCAAAAAGCTTATCCACCATGATCAAGTGGGCTTCATCCCTGGGATGCAAGGCTGGTTCAACATTCGCAAATCAATAAACATAATCCAGCATATAAACAGAACCAAAGACAAGAACCACATGATTATCTCAATTGATGCAGAAAAGGCTTTTGACAAAATTCAACAGCCCTTCATGCTAAAAACGCTCAATAAATTCGGTATTGATGGAACGTACCTCAAAATCATAAGAGCTATTTATGACAAACCCACAGCCAATATCATACTGAATGGGCAAAAACTGGAAACATTCCCTTTGAAAACTGGCACAAGACAGGGATGCCCTCTCTCACCACTCCTATTCAACATAGTGTTGGAAGTTCTGGCTAGGGCAATCAGGCAAGAGAAAGAAATCAAGGGTATTCAGTTAGGAAAAGAAGAAGTCAAATTGTCCCTGTTTGCAGATGACATGATTGTATATTTAGAAAACCCCATTGTCTCAGCCCAAAATCTCCTTAAGCTGATAAGCAACTTCAGCAAAGTCTCAGGATACAAAATTAATGTGCAAAAATCACAAGCATTCTTATACACCAGTAACAGACAAACAGAGAGCCAAATCAGGAATGAACTTCCATTCACAATTGCTTCAAAGAGAATCAAATACCTAGGAATCCAACTTACAAGGGATGTAAAGGACCTCTTCAAGGAGAACTACAAACCACTGCTCAGTGAAATAAAAGAGGACACAAACAAATGGAAGAACATACCATGCTCATGGATAGGAAGAATCAATATCATGAAAATGGCCATATTGCCCAAGGTAATTTATAGATTCAATGCCATCCCCATCAAGCTACCAATGACTTTCTTCACAGAATTGGAAAAAACTACTTTAAAGTTCATATGGAACCAAAAAAGAGCCCGCATCTCCAAGACAATCCTAAGTCAAAAGAACAAAGCTGGAGGCATCACGCTACCTGACTTCAAACTATACTACAAGGCTACAGTAACCAAAACAGCATGGTACTGGTACCAAAACAGAGATATAGACCAATGGAACAGAACAGAGTCCTCAGAAATAATACCACACATCTACAGCCATTTGATCTTTGACAAACCTGAGAGAAACAAGAAATGGGGAAAGGATTCCCTATTTAATAAATGGTGCTGGGAAAATTGGCTAGCCATAAGTAGAAAGCTGAAACTGGATCCTTTCCTTACTCCTTATACGAAAATTAATTCAAGATGGATTAGAGACTTAAATGTTAGACCTAATACCATAAAAATCCTAGAGGAAAACCTAGGTAGTACCATTCAGGACATAGGCATGGGCAAAGACTTCATGTCTAAAACACCAAAAGCAACGGCAGCAAAAGCCAAAATTGACAAATGGGATCTAATTAAACTAAAGAGCTTCTGCACAGCAAAAGACACTACCATCAGAGTGAACAGGCAACCTACAGAATGGGAGAACATTTTTGCAATCTACTCATCTGACAAAGGGCTAATATCCAGAACCTACAAAGAACTCCAACAAATTTACAAGAAAAAAACAAACAACCCCATCAAAAAGTGGGCCAAGGATATGAACAGACATTTCTCAAAAGAAGACATTCATACAGCCAACAGACACATGAAAAAATGCTCATCATCACTGGCCATCAGAGAAATGCAAATCAAAACCACAATGAGATACCATCTCACACCAGTTAGAATGGCAATCATTAAAAAGTCAGGAAACAACAGGTGCTGGAGAGGATGTGGAGAAATAGGAACACTTTTACACTGTTGGTGGGACTGTAAACTAGTTCAACCATTATGGAAAACAGTATGGCGATTCCTCAAGGATCTAGAACTAGATGTACCATATGACCCAGCCATCCCATTACTGGGTATATACCCAAAGGATTATAAATCATGCTGCTATAAAGACACATGCACACGTATGTTTATTGCAGCACTATTCACAATAGCAAAGACTTGGAATCAACCCAAATGTCCATCAGTGACAGATTGGATTAAGAAAATGTGGCACATATACACCATGGAATACTATGCAGCCATAAAAAAGGATGAGTTTGAGTCCTTTGTAGGGACATGGATGCAGCTGGAATCCATCATTCTTAGCAAACTATCACAAGAACAGAAAACCAAACACCGCATGTTCTCACTCATAGGTGGGAACTGAACAATGAGATCACTCGGACTCAGGAAGGGGAACATCACACACCGGGGCCTATCATGGGGAGGGGGGAGGGGGGAGGGATTGCATTGGGAGTTATACCTGATGTAAATGACGCGTTGATGGGTGCAGCACACCAACATGGCACAAGTATACATATGTAACAAACCTGCATGTTATGCACATGTACCCTACAACTTAAAGTATAATAATAATAAATTAATTAAAAAAAAAAAAAACATTTAGCTATGACAATTCTTGGCATTCGTAATAATTTTAAGTCAAAACTTAGTGTTTAATATATGTTTCATCTATAATTTTTCCTTTCACCAAACATCCAACATATAAGAAAATATATTACTTCACCAATGCCTAAGAAATGCCCACGGAGAATAATACACACACACACACACACACACACACACACACACACACAAAATTTATATATAGCCCTGGACATGACTTGGTCAAAGTACAGATTACAAAAGAAATGTATTACCATATAAAAGCAAAGCACTTATTCAAGACTTCAGGTCAGAAATGCTGATACATAAGTATTTAAATTTTATGGTTTATGTAGAGATATATTCAGATGGCTTAGATTCTGATTTCAATTCTATTGCCTATGTCCTATGGTTGTAGCCAGTATTGAATTAGTTAATATAAGCAGAGTACCTAGAACCTCTTTCAAATAATAACAAGGTTCTCTCATATCTTCTTCAACTGTTCAACCACCAATAGATACTTAGAGCATCTTTCATGGACAACACTAGACTAGGCTCTATAGAAGATACCACAAAAGTACATGACATAATCCTTGCCCTTAAGAAGTTTATAGTAAAGATGGGTAGTTAAGAAACATCGGCTAAATTATATTTAGGGGAAATAAAACCTATAGGCATTCAAAAGTAATAGTGATTTAAAAGAAACAGAAAATAATCTAGGAACTTTTTAAAAAAATGTTCCAATTGGAATAACTCTTAGAATTGTTATTTGGAACACCCACCATTGTAGAATTCTTCTTAGGTCAACTTTTATTTCCTAATTGATAAATAGCTTTTTTAAGCCAAAATTTCCCTTTCTGGTACTCCAACACTAGATCCAGTTTCCCTTTCTAAGAGGACTTTAAAATTAAATACTTTGATGTTCAGAGATTTCACGAAGGATATAGTTGAAAATAAAGGTATTAACAAAAATGATTAATACAATCAATAATACTATTTTGTTCTACAAATCGATATGATTCAACATTTCTTTTCATTGTTAACAAATTCACCATGTATATGCCCAGCCTCTAAGTCTGCAGTGAAGTTAATTCTTCACTAATTACTTGGTTTGATGGTATGCTGAAAAGCATTAGTAGCTACATATGACTAACAGAGATTAATTCACTTATTCATTTATTCAGCAAATATTTATGAAATGCTTCTATGTGCCAAGCAATGTTACAAACCCTGGGGATGGAGTAATGAATACAATAGGTAAAAGTCCTAACCTCGGAAATTTATATTAAGAAACAAAGGCTTAAAGACAAAACAAAAGGTAGTGAGCACAATTCTTTGTCTTGTATTAGACTCCTCTTTGTTATCAATTTATTCCTCAGAAATGGACGAACATGAGAGTGATTTTATTCACCTTCTGTTTGTTCTCTCTTTCCAATAGAGGAAGAAGAAAAAAAATTCGTATGTACCTAAGCCAGACTTCACAGAGTGCATATACAGACTGCCTTGCTAGTAGAGAACTCCTGAAGCCTACGGGGGAATAAAGTAATTTGTATTCCAATTTCAAATTCTTGAAGAGTTTTACAGAATGTCAAAGAATGTTATACTCTTTGAAGATGATCTAAGTAAAGATATCAGTTCAGTCAAATACACTCAGATTACTATCAACTCTTTTCTCTTACCAATTCCTGAAAATGAGGATATCCTTTGCTTTGACACTTACTTTATATTGTAGTAATATATCCTCAAGAATTGGTCTTGAGCCATTAAGAGGAATGCTGAAACCTTTTTGGTTTTTTTGGTTTTGTTGTTGTTGTTGTTGTTGTTTTTGCCTGTATATATCACAGAAAGTATCTTTTCTGCAGTCATTAAAACTGCTGAGCTAATAGTAAAAACTGAGTAGCTTGACTATTTCTATTAAATCCATATAGATAATTGAAGGCACTGACTGCTGAGCCACTTTTCCATATCACACAAGAAACTTTACAACTAATACACATAAAAAAATGGAATTTTTATTTATTGGATATAATGTACGCTCTTTGGGTAATGGGTACACTAAAAGCCCTGACTTTGCCACTTCACAGTATATCCAATGTAACAAAACTGCACTTGAACCCCCTAAATCTATAAAAAAAATTAAAAATTGAATCTGGAGCTTTTAGCCAATAAAACCAAGCTGTTGACATTTCTGCAATTTATTTTATTTTTCCATTAGCATAATTGAAAATAGCTCCTAGCGACACAATCTTGGCTCATATGAGTCACAAAAGAGTTAAAATAAGTATCTTATGAACTAGTTCCTGCACAAAAACCAGTGTGAAATAACAGGAGTATGCACCCTGCTTGTTTTCCTGTGCTCATTCTGATGTTATTCTCCGAGTTTGGTGGAAAAATAAAGACCCATTGTCTACTGTGTTAGCAGCACAGCACTGACACTTCAGTTCTTTTCTATCTATTTCTTGATAATTGGGTCACCAACCATATCTTTAGGCCAACCATTTAGCATACAAAAAAACTATGTCACCATAGTGTCAGGAAGCAGCATGTAAACTATACATGGAAAAGTCCAGAGTTCCTCTCCACAGAATACAGTAAAGGAGAATAGATTAACCTTTACCTTTCAGATTATTTCCATTAAAGTCCCCAAAGATTCTCCTTCCTAGTCTAGTTCTCTCTCTGTCTCATTTCTCATGTTATATTCCATACATAGGTTTAATCTACTCCTATCATCAGTACCAAACAGTTACTTTCTCTCCTCTTTCCTCCAAGAATCTATGTGAATACTTTTTTGTCAGTTGATGTTGCAAGTTTTCCACTGGTTTCTCATTTATTAAAGTTTCCCTGTGATATCTTACATGTTCCTTTCTAGCCAAGCAAATTATTCAGAAGTTGTGTCTTCATCTCTAAAACAAGTATAAATTCCTAAGCCATAGGGTTGTTGGGAGAATTGCATGAAATAAAACATGTTCAGCAGTAGCACTCTTCTGTCCCAGGCTGGCACAAAGTGGCCCCTATAAGTATTCTGTTTCTCATCTTCTCCTATTCACCTGCTGTCCAAAATCCACACCACCCTTTCCCACCTGCCACTCAGATGCTCAGGTGTTGTTCTTTTATCAGTAAATACTTTTTGAATCATTATTCCGCTGATCATTGATTACACATGGATTTGTGTTCTATCTGCCCATTGTAACTAATATCTGTATTAGGTTTTTCTAAACAATAACAGAAATGCAGAGATTCAAAATGTAAATTTAATTCTCTTATTAGAAACTACTTTTTCCTTCCTCTGTGCTACCATAATCTGCTTTTTGTAATTATAAATATTGTACTAGTCAACATTTGCATTATGTGGTTGTTTGCTTATGTGTGTATATAATGCACACACACATATGTGTATGTATAGAGAGAAGGAGAGAAGATACTAATTTTTGAAGATAAACATATAAGCTTTTGTTCACCACTGTGGCATCAGTGAGACATAGCCACATATTATATGTAGCAGCACATGCTTAACAAATATCTGCTGTATTATACTTAATCGGGACAGGACACACAAACTACAATGGGTTAAGATGCCACAAAAATGAGGAGTCACAGTACTTAGTAATATAAAAATCTTGCGTATTTTTCATCAATGACAACTCCATTCTGGTTCCTTGAATCTTGATGTATTCTTTGTCTGTCTTAGACTGTTCCCTTGTCTAACTCCTGCCCTCTCTGCAAGAGCCCAATATATGACCTCTCTTTGCCATGACTAGAAACTCCTAAGAGCCAGAAACAGATTATTTGTTTCCTTCTTTTTCTTTATGATCATCCACAGTGCCCTGGCCTCTGAACGAAGTGGGCGCCCAATATTAGTTAATAATTGTCCCATTCACTTAACTGGAATCTCTCATAGTCTCATTCTCAGACACTGCCTGAACAGTCCTACCTATGAAATCTCACTGTACAAATACTACCAGGAATGTGGCAGTGGGTGAGAGAGAAACACAGTTACACTGTGCAGGTGGCCAAGTGCTGTTAGGCTCGGTATATGTCACATCTTCTGGGAGGAAAACATTTGACTGCATTAATAAAATCATATCAATTATGTTAATTTACTTAGAGATGCCTGTCCAAGTCAATTTTATTACTAACAAAGAAAATTGCTTATGAAGTCATATGACAAATGTTTCCCTAAAATGAATTGAGAATATAAAATTGTATTCTTCCTTTAGCCCCATAACATACATTCATGTTGTGAAGTGTCAGGCTCTGTAACAACCCATTTGCAATAATTCTGCCCATGCATAACTGAGTGTTATATTTAACAACTCTCAGTGGTTTGAAGTGCCTACTTCCCAATCACATTCGTCATTCCTTGGCATCTCTAACCATATTTGGCATCATATGAACACAACAGACGTTTACCAGTCATCAGTAATAAACTGAGAGCAAAGTAAAGAGCTTCTATGCTATAGGGACTAAGGGATAGATCTCCCAAAGCATGGAATAAATTTTAAAAACCCACAATAAAGAGACTCCAACTTAATTTGGGCTTTAGCGCTGTTTGAACTTTGGCTTGTTTCTGGAAAGAAAAGAGAAAAACAATGATAAAAGCAAATTATGAAGGACATGCAAGTCTGTTAAAAATGTAATTATCGATTTAAAATATAACACAGTTCTATCTTAGGCCAATTAATGGATAGATACAAAGAGATGAAATAAGAAATAGTAAAATGATACACAGGTTTTTCAAAGGCATAGAAAAAAAGAAGACATTCAGAGAAGTACAGATTTGAACAGAATGTTTCATAGAATAGTTTTATTTTGGAGCCTACAGGAAAATTCTTTCCAAAGCATGTAGAACTTTTTGTATTCTTGAGATCATAGAAAAAAAGAAGCAAATTCAAATCCTTGGCACATGATCCATTGGAATAAGAAAGAATTAGCCACATTCAGGAATTGAATGATGAAAAAGCAAAGTATTTTAGCATTTTTAATAGGGCTAATTGTATTATTGAGTGATAATGGCAAATGTTAACACTTGATTAGAGCAGCAATAAGTTAATTATTAAGTTTATGGAAATACATCAATCAGGACAAGGACTAGAATGTAATTAGAGAAAGAGGATAAAATTGATTAAGAGTGAATGAGTCAAGAGTTTCTAAAGAAATAAAAGCAATGAAAATCCAATTACACACATAAATAATAGTAGAAGCAAGCTTAATCAGCATTTACCTGCAAAGTTCTACAATGAAGAAAATGTTAAAAACAAACAAACAAAACAAGGATGCTTAATGGGGCAGAAATAATTCTTAAATAGTTTTCAAAGAGTTTGTATCCTGAAGATAGGAAGCAAGAATTATCGAGAAGAAGGCCACACTAAAGCAGTGAAAATTAGATACATTTATTGCCTTTTGTACAAAAGGCCCATTTCACCGAAATGACCACTGAATGTGTGTCCCACTTCTGCATGACTCCAGCTGGCCAATAGATGCTACCTTGGAAAGATTCTTCAAAACGGAAACTTGTATTAGGCCCTTCTTGCATGCTTTAAAGACATACCTGAGACTGGGTAATTTATAAAGAAAAGAGGTTTAATTGGCCGATGGTTTCGGGGGCTGTACAGAAAGCATGGCACCAACATCTGCTTCTGGGGAGGCCTCAGGAAGCTTACAATGATGATGGAAGGGGAAGGGGGAACAGGCATTTCACATGGAAGGAGAGGAAGCAAGAGAGAGAGTGTTGGGGTAGCTGGAATGTTAGCTGGCTGAACATACCAGAAGTGCTGAAAATATTATGAATAATAAGATATGTCTTGAGGTCTTTCCTAAATATTTCCCAAACACATTTAAACAACCAGATCTTGTGAGAACTCACTATCACGAATACTGCACCAAGCCATGAGGGATCCTCTTCCACAGCCCAAACACTTCCCACCAGCTCCCACCTCCAGCACTGGGGATTACAATTCAACACGCGACGTGGTGGAAACATATATTCAAACTATGTCAATACTACATCAACAAAGTTTCAAAGGTAGTACACTGATGTGATGGCTAGGACAGAGACGAAATGACATTAGAGGAAGTGGTAAGAAACCAGGCTCATGGGAATCAGAGAGATTACAGACACAAGACATAAATTCAAGCAAGGCACACATTCTTATTTCATAGCTGCTGTTTACCTCCTCTCGCTTTTCTTTCTCTGCACTGAGCAACTTGTTTGAAGAGAAAACTAAAAATTTAGAAGATATTTAAATGGCAATTTGGGCTGAACTGGCTTAAAGAATTTTGCATACCCTGTGACCTCTTTATTAATTTATAAGTGCATGCATTCTATTGTGCTGTCTAGAGAGAAACTTTGACTTAAAAGTACAATTTTAAAAAAATATTTATATATTTGGAGAGTACGATTGAAGATTTCTTGATGCATATATTTTGTAGTGGTGAGGTCTGGCCTTTTAGTGTGCCGATTACCCAAATGGTGAATATTGTTTCCAATAGATAATTTTTCAACCCTCATCCCACTCCCACTCTCCCACCTCTTAGAGTCTCCAATGTCTATTATTCCATTCGGCATATCCATGTGTATCCACTGTTTAGATCCCACTTAGGAGTGAGAAGATGTGGTATTTGACTTTCTGTTTCTCAGTTATTTCACTTAGGAGAATAGCATCCAGTTCTATCCATGTTGTTGCAAAATACATGATCATTATTTTTTATGGCTGAAGAATCTTCCATGGTGTGTGTATATATCTCTATATCTAAGTGTCCGTCACTAAAGGACTGGATAAAGATATGTATACACCACATTTTCTTTATCCAATCCTCCAGTGACGGACACTTAGGTTGATTTCTTATCTATGTTATTGACACTTAGGCTGATTTCATATCTTTGCTATTGCAAATAATGCTGTGAGAAACATACGAATGCAGGTATTTTTTGATACAGTGATTTATTTCCCTTTGAGTATACACCCAGTAGTGAAATTGCTGGATCAAATTTTAAACATCAATAAGGTTGATCATCAAATAATATTATGCTTATACACAATCTTCAGAATCCAGTCTAACAGTTAACAATCAAACGCATTTAATCCAATTATTTTAAAATCTAACTATAATCATCAATTTTAATAAAAATGTAAAGATTAAAATGAACAAAAAAAAAGAAAATGTGTTTCTATCAATGTTAGGATTGTATTAAAAACCAGAAAAGAAAAGAAAACTGTGCTAATGTCATTTTAAGCTTTTAGTTCAAAATCATTCATCTCTGTGTGTAAATCCAACCATTACATCTCTCTGTTAGCTAGCTGAACACTCCAAAAGTGCTGAAAATATTAAGAAATGATAAAACGTGTCTTAAATTTTTTCTTAAATATTTTCCAAAGCTCTCTATTGTACTTCATTATGTACATTTATGGTGATCATGATGACTTTGTTACCATTGATGCATATTTTATAATTTTACTTATAAAAGTGTGATAATTTTCTACAAGTATAATATGCTTATTTAAAATATTCTAGCATATGACACTGATTATACATATAATCAATTTAAATATCACCACATACTTTCATTTGCCCAAGATGGGCTTATCATTCTCCTCAAATTGACTAAACTTTAGACAGGCTTCTTCCTGGCTCTCAACTCCTGGCTTCCTGTATCTTACAGCATTTACTTAAGAAAATTTCTAATTATAAGTTTGTCTCTGTTCCTTTGAGCAGTAAATCTTCTATTAGTTTTACAACTCAGGAAATGTCTTTCTCAAGGACCTGGGCACCTTTCCTTTGAAATGTAATCATCGAGAAAGACAGTGCCCCTGTCTCCCAGTCTCTATGGGATAAGTGACAATTAGCTCTTCCATAACTGACAATTAGCAAACACAGATGTCGTAATCACATTGACCAACCTTCTCCCTAATGTCCACCAGTACTTTTCCACTAGCTCACCCAGTGCCTAAAAACCATCCCACTTTGTGTTTCAGTGAACATTAGTTCACTCCCTCTCTTCCATTGCAAGAGTCTTGAGTAAAGAGTTTCTTGCCTCTAGCTTGTGTTTGTGCAACTTTTCTTTGACATATTGCACTCAGTATCATTTCAATAGTGAGAAAGAGCACGTTCTCTAAAGAAGTTATGTTTTTTGTTTTTGTGTGTGTGTGTTTTGTTTTTGTTTTTGTTTGTTTGAGATGGAGTCTCACTCTGTTGCCCAGGCTGGAGTGCAGTGGCACAATCTCGGCTCACTGCAACCTCTGCCTCCTGGGTTCAAGTAACTCTCCTGCCTCAGCCTCCCTAGTAACTGGGATTACAGGCATGAGCCACCACGCCTGGTTAAGAAGTGATGTTTTAACATAATTTTTTTGTAGTTACATTTTATGTGCCAATTTTTATGATTATGATGAAAGATGACAGAAAAAAAAAACAATGTGGAAGCAAGACTGTGTGATTCATAGGGAACGCTCTTGATGTGCTCATTGTCACACCTAGATCTGGCCTGCACTGTACAGCGAGCTCATATGCTTGTCCCTGATGTTAGCATCTGACTATGCCTCTGTGTACACCAAAGCTCACATGTTACTTGCTGGCAGAATCCAGCTAGGAGTCCTTTTGGTTTAGACTGCATGTGAATCGGAATGCCACAGAGTTCACCATTACCCACATTTCTTACACACACTCAGCTTCATTTGTTCACATTATCTTTCTGACTTCATTTAAAATATTACTCTCTTTAATATATGGCACCTTTAAAATTGAGGTGGAGCCTTTTAGTGAAAGAATCTGTTTTCCTAAAATAGAAATAACTTTCATATTTAATAACTTCAGGTTTATACACTCCTTTTTTTTTTTCAAAATGTAGAATTTTGAGGATTTTTTTTACTTATCAAAGTAACTTCAGAAGTTTTGTTTAAGGTGGTAGAGCGAGCGCATGTATTATCACCAATCATACCAAAAGTTTATTGACATGGAACTTAGAAATTACATTAAAAGATAAATAAAACAGCACTGAAAACCACAAGCAGAATGGGAAGAGGGATTTGCAGATTAGAGATTTTGGAAAGTTTTTAGAAAAACAGGTAAATCGTATTAAAAAGCAAAATGGAGAGGAAGAGCCTAAATTTAGAACATTTCCTGCAGATGGTTACAAAATATATACGATAACTTCTCGCTGGCTGCATCGTAGAAAATATCTTAGCTTATAGTTACCAAAGAACAGAATAGTTGTGGTAATTACTTTCTATCACCTTTCAAATACTCAAAGTAGGAGGTACCAGAAGTATCTCTTAAGATATGTCTATTGCTCAAGAAATTGAACAATATGCGTAAGGCTTCTGGTGAACTATGGTTAATGATGGTAAATTGAGCACACATGTTTCATTCCAGAACCCCCAAAACAAAAACAGTACCTCTAACACGGACTGTCATACTTTATTTAGCTAGTGTCTTTTTAATGAATATTCAGACTGTTTTGAACTATTTCATATTTGATACAATTTTTTAGAAAATATCATTG
Source organism: Macaca nemestrina (assembly GCF_043159975.1). NCBI lineage: Eukaryota > Metazoa > Chordata > Mammalia > Primates > Cercopithecidae > Macaca > Macaca nemestrina. The sequence goes on along the minus strand of NC_092143.1, from coordinate 61,102,526 downwards.
TATATACTTATGGTTGTTCTTTGAGATTAAATTGACAAATTCAAAATATTTCAGTAAATATTTGATTGGAAACTTTACATACTTAGATTAATTTGGAAATTGCTTATATATTTGTAAATAGGGTGTTTTGAAGTGGGGATTATCATTTGTATATTGATTTGTGAGAGCTCCAGTCCCTAAAATTAAAATGTACTGATGTTGGTGGAGAAACGAAGGCCTTTGCTCTCTGTATATGTTATACACCAATAGTTTGAGTGGGAAACAGAACAAAGCCATATAGATAGGGGGAAAAAAACAGCACCGTAGAGCATAATTAACTGCTGAATACCTGCAATAAAATTAAAATTATGAGACTCATATATCTGCTGCCCAATAATATATCTGAGTATATAATGTTCCCTTTCCTAAGGTAGAGAGAAGACAAAAGTGTGGGAAGAGAAACCAGCCTCTTATTTAACAAATACTGAGTCAGAAGTGAACTTTACCTTAAACAAAAGTAAACAGAGAAAAAGAAACACAAAACCAATAAGATGTGTTTTTAAGTTCTCCATTTATAAAAAGGGAAAACAATCTAAAAAAATTAAGAAAAGGATTGCCATTTGAATCGTATTATTCCAGGATCCAAAGACAATGGCAGAAAACTGGTAACCATAGATTATAAATTATAGCTTCTCTGAGAAGGCAACAAGATGAAAAGGAATGTTGACAGAATGAGAAGAAAATGAGGTGAATGAAATAAGAAAGGAATACAAATAAAAGAATTAAAAGTACTTTAGAGGCTGAAAAGTTCAGAGGATATGAAGTCCCATGTTCGGAACTCAATAAGTATGTGTTAAATAAATCAATCAATAAAAAATAAATCTGTGAGTGGTACATGTGTGCTTTCTTGAAATACAAAAATAAGCAGATAAAGATAATGGGAGAAAAGGTGATAGGTAGGTAGACTAAAGAATGGAAATTCTATTTACTTGCTGGTAAATTTCCTTAAGAAGAGACCAAAACAAATGACGCGGAAGAAAAATTAAAGGCATTTTTTTTTTAAAAAGACATTTCCTAAAGAAAAGAGACCTGAATGTGATTATTTTAAAAATTCAGCAAGTTCAAAGCAAAAAAGTATGCAAGGAAACTTAGTTTTACACATTGTTAAAATGTAATAATAACAACTAAGTTATTTCCATCAGCCAGACAGATAAGGGGAAAAAATGCAACAAACAAGTTATTCACACACAAAAAAATAGAAAGTGGCATTGAAAAAGAATGTTGATAAAAATCAATCTTCACAAATCACATAAAACTGAAACTTCATATATATACACTGTCAGGAGAAGGGCCAATAAATCGATAAAATAAATGTTTTACAAACTAAAATGTGGTTGAAACTTAAAATCTGATATTAAGTAATATAAGGGGGAGATAATTTTTGCATATCTCAGAAAAGCACAATGAATATTATCTTGTTTAATCAAATATGCATTAGATAAATATATCTTTAAATATAAAAAATTAGTAGACATAAATATGGGGATAATTGTTAACACTGAAGAGAGGATAGTGTGAAGAGTGGGATATAGCATAAAACAAGTATATATAATATTTATATATACTTATAGGTATATATTTATATATTTTATATTATATTATATATACTTATATATATATAAGTAGTCCCCAGCCTTTTTGGCACCAAGGATTGATTTCCTAGAAGACAATTGTCCCACGGACTGGGGTAGATTGGGGATGGTTTCGGGGTGAAGCTGTTCCACCTCAGATCATCAAGCATTAGTTAGATTCTCATAAGGAGCTGCAACCTAGGTCCCTTACTTGCACCATTCACAATAGGGTTCACACTCCTATGAGAATCAAACGCCTCTGCTGATCTGACAGGAGGTGGAGCTTTATAATTCACATATAAATTGCATATATCTGTATGTCCCAAATATAATATTTTTAAAAATAAAGAGAAGAAACTTCTACTTCAAACAAGATGAGTAATAAGGACTGGTTTTACCCTTCCATCTAATATAAACTACTGAAAAACCAGATAAAATTCAAATAGCAATGATTTTCAGGATACTGGAATTAGACGAAAATAAAAGGTAGTTTCTAAGATACGGAAAACAAATGAGGTAATTCTTATGATTGCTCTAGCTTACAACCTTAAGAAAGTTTTCTGGCTGTGGTACTGAAAGGAGAACACAGATCGACAATGGAAAAGGATGGTTAGATCTCTCAGGGCAGAATACTGGAGAAGAGAAAACTGCACAGAACATGATAGCCAGAGAGTTTACCTTGGGATTCTGCAGAGTAATAATAATCAGTGCATCTGTGTGACGAAATGAACCATGGCCAGGAAGAGAATTACCTAAAAGGATTAGGGGAAACAGTACTCAGGAACTATACAGGGCAAGCAAGCTTGTCCTATTACCAAAAGTCAGACTGGGAAACTTTCTAAATCATGGGAAACTGGGTATAATGTTCAGACAAGCCTTGCCTTAGTGGTGGAGAATAATTAGCTCTAGACTAATGACTGCTCTGATCCTGCATAAGGAACCTTAAAAACAGCTACCTGATGCAACTGTTTCCAAGTAACATAGTTGTATCCCAGAACAAAGCTCAAAAGTGTTTATAGGAATAAAAAAAGATCAAGCACCCAACAAGGTAAAACTCACAATAAAACACTAGCAGACATGTAAAGAAGCTTTAAAAGATGATGCAAAACAAGGAAAAAAAAAAACAGTCAAATTCAACACAAAACCTACACAGGTGTTAAAATTATCAGACAGGGATATTGAAACAATTGTTATGAGTGAATTCATTAAATGAAATTAATGACAGACAAAACACCACAAAAGAAAAGATTAGCAAACCTGAAGACATAGCCATAAAAATGATGCAAAATGACATGCAGAGGGAAAAATGTCTGAAAAAAAAATAAACAAAGCATCAGTGAACTACAGAGAAACTTCAAGCTATCTAATAGGCAGGTAATTGAAGTCCTCAGTGGAGAGCAGTAGGGAATATTAAATATACATGTTATGTTATATATGTGTGTGTACATGTGTGTTATGTATGTATATATGAGACACATATATAACTATATGTATATATATAGAGAGAAAAGTCCAGACCCCTATTGTTTTATTGGTAGCTTCTACCAAATCTTTAAGGAAGAAATGACAATATGCTACACAAACTCGGTGGCACTATTGCAAAGGGAATACTCAAGTCATTCTATAAGGCCAGTGTTACCTTGACACCAAAATTGGACAAAGACATTCCCAAAGCAAACAAACAAAAACTACAACCTAAAATATCTTATGAACATATATGGAAAAATTCTAAATCGAATACAATATATAAAAGTAGTAGCACGTCATGATCAAGCTCAATTTACTTCAGGAATGCAAGATTGGCTTAACATTAAGAAATCAAGCTATGTAATTCGCCATGTTAACAAGCTAAAAAAAAAAATATGATCATCTCAGCAGTCACAGGATAAGCATTTGACAAAATTCGACACCCATTCCTAATTTTTAAAAACTCTTTCAGCACCCTGGAAATAGAAGGGAGAAATTTCAACTTAAAAAGGGGCATCGACAAACAACAGCTCTCAGACATAATTGTGAAAGACTGAATGTTCTCGTGCTATGGCGACGAATAAGGCAAGAATATATTTTCTCCCTAATTCTATTTAACATGCCGGAGGTTCTAGCTAGTGGTCTCAGGGAATAAAAAGAAGTAAACATTACCCGGCTTAGAAAGGCAGAAATAATCTTTGAAATTCCCAGATGACATAGTTATCTGGTAAAATATATGATGTAATCTACTAAAAATCTGCTACAACTATTAGTGAGTTAAGTAAGATGAAAGAAGAGTAAAAGGTGGTATAAAATGAATTGTATAGTTCAATACTAGTAATAAACAACTGGAAGTTGAAATTAAAAGGTAATTTCAAAGTAAAAAGTAATTAAAAAGTGGTATTAAAATACCACTTACAAGAACATCAAATATATGTAATCCTTTAATATAGATCTGACAAAATATGTATAAGAACTATATGCTAAAAATACAAAATATTAAGAAAAATTAAAAATGCAAATAAATCAAGGCATATATGTATATCAATTGGAAGACTACATTATTAGATTATCAATTCTTCCCAAATTGATCTATAAACTCAACAAACTCTCAGTTAAAATATCAACCACCTACAACCATCTGATCTTCATCAAAGCTGCCAAAAAAAGCAATGGGGAAAGAACTCCTTATTCAATAAATGGTACTGGGATAATTAGCCATATGCAAAAGACTAAACCTGGAACTCTTACTTACACCATATACAAAAATCAACTCAAAGTGGATTAAAGACTTAAAGCTAAAATCCCAAACTACAAAAATCCTGGAAGACAACCTAGGCAATATCGTTCTGGACATAGGAACTGGCCAAGATTTTGTAATGACGACAAAAGCAATTGCAACAAAAGCAAAAATGGACAAATGAGATCTAATTAAACTTGAGCGCTTCTGCACAGCCAAGGAAACTGTCAACAGAGTAAACAGATAGACTAAAGAATGGGAGACAATATTTGCAAACTGTTCATCTGGCAAAGGTCTAATATCCAGCATCTATAAGGAACTTAAACAAATTTACAAGAAAGAATCAATCCCATTAATAAGTGGGCAAAGGATATGAACTTTTCAAAAGAAGACATACATGCAGCCAACAAGCATATGAAAACAGCTCACATCACTGATCATTAGAGAAATGCAAATCAAAACCACAATGAGATACCATCTCACAGCAGTTGAATCGCTATTATTAAAAAGTCAAAAAAATAACAAATGCTGGCAAGGTTGTGGAGAAAAGGGAGTGCTTATACACTGTTGGTGTGGGAGTGTAAATTAGTTCAACAATTGTGGAAAGCAGTGAGGCAATTCCTCAAAGCGCTAAAAATAGAACTACCATTTGACCCAGCAATCCTATTACTAGGTATTTACTCTAAGGAATAGAAATAGTTCTATCATAAAGACTCACGTATGCATATGTTTATTGCAGCACTATTCACAATAGCAAAGACATGGAATCAACTTAAATTCCCATCAATGATACAATGGATAATGAAATGTGGTACATATACAAATTATCATACCACGGAATAGTATGCAGACATAAAAAGAAATGAGGCATGTCCTTTGCAGAAACATGGATGGAGAAACTAATATGGGAACAGAAAACCAAATGCCACTTGTTCTTACTTATAAGTAGGTGCTAAATGATGAGAGCACATAGACACATAGAGGGGAACAACAGACACTAGGACCTATTTGAGGGTGGAAGGTGGGAGAAGGAAGAGGATCAGAAAAAGTAATGATTGTGTACTAGGCTTAGTACCTGGGTGATGAAACAATCTGTACAACAAATCTCCATGACACGAGTTTACCTATATAGCACATATACTACTGAACCTAAAAGTTTTTTTAAACATAAAATCTCAGCTTTTTTTTTTTTTTTTTTTTTTTTAGACGGAGTCCCACTCTGTCACCCAGGTGGGAGTGCAGTGGCACGATCTTGGCTCACTGCAACCTTTGCCTCTTGGGTTCAAGTGATTCTCCTGCCTCAGCCTCCCAAGCAGCTGGGATTACAGGCACGTGTCATCTATTTTTTTGTATTTTTCGTATTTTTAGTAGAGACAGAGTTTCACCATATTGGCAGGCTCGTCTCAAACTCCTCACCTAAAGTGATCTGCCCGCCCCTGCCTCCCAAAGTGCTGGGATCACAGGCGTCAGCCACCGGGCCCAACCAGCATAATTTTTTTTATAGGAATGGAAAAGTTGATTCTAAAGTTCATATGGGAAAGCAAATAATCTAGAAAGAATAACATAACTCTGAAATAGAATGAAAAGTCGGAGGGCTAACACTACTAACAGAAATGACTACATTATTTGTGGATCCTGTGCAAAATGAAAATGCAGAGCCCTTGTTCACCTGTGGTTCTACCAGAATTCTAATGTTCATGGGACATTGTGAATGCCATATGCAAACTGGGTAGCAAGGATCACCAGACACATATATTGCATGTACCTCCTCTGCTTATGTGCTTCCTCCATTGTCCCATCAGACTTCACCTACAATACACAAAGTTCAAAGGTAACATCGTTAAGAATTTAAGATAGCAACAGGAGATCATTAATCCAAGCATGGGACCTTGTGGGGCCCTGTGTGACTGCACAGGTTGTATGTCTATAATTTTGTCCCTGTTACCTAATTTTGACATATTATAAACCTACCCTAATCAAGATGGTTGATGATGGCATAAATATAGAGAAACTCATCAACTGAACAGAATATAGAGACCAGAATTAGATCCATGCATATACGGACAATTGATTTTTGACAAAGGTATGAAGTCAATTGAAAGGAAAAGCATATTATTTTTAACAACTGACGCTGGAAAATTGGATCTCTTACGTAAAAATAAAAGCAGCTTGATTTATAACTCACACCATATACAAAATGAAGTAAAAATGGGTCATAGATCTAAATGCAAAACCTAACACTGCAAAATCTCTGGGGAAAAAAGCACTGAAAAAAAAGCTTTATGATCTAGGATAAGATTAAGATGTCTTAGATACAACACCAAAAGTGTAGACCATAAAAGAAAAATAATAAATCAGATTGTAAAGTACTGTGAAGGGTCTGAATTTCTATCTACCTTGAAAACTAGCAGATTAGCCTGCTACAGATTTGTAGATGCTGAAAGAAGACACAAGACTAAAATGACTAAAATGACTTACTGAAGACACAAATGACAGCATGAGCTTTGTGTTTACATCAATTCTCTTTGCCACCCAAGTCCCATGGAGGCTACCCAGCACAGTCCAGGTAGCATATTGTGTGGGTTTGCAATACAACTGCAGAACAGTCTGCTTTGGAAACCCCAGTCTTTTAAAAGGGGCTGAAAGTAAACTTGCCCAACTTTTGGTCTAGAAGAGGACATTATCTCTGTGTTCTAAGGCTGTTTGTTATACAAACATCTTTGAAATTATAATCTAGATAAAAAGTTGTCAATGTGTCTGCTGAGATGTACAGATGCAAAAGAATAATAGAAAAAGTTTTATCAACATAGATTTTATCAAAATTTTGAACATTTCTGCTCATTGAAGACACTGTTAGGAAAGTAAAATGACTAGCCACAGAAAATATATACATACACACACATATATATACACACACATATATATACACATATATATACACATATATATAATAAAGTCTTGTATTCAGAATATAAAAATCATTCACAACTAGGTAATAAAATAACACAATTTTTAAATGAGCAAAAGATTTAAACAGACACTTCACCAAATAAGTATATTAAAAGACCCCCAAGTTGTGTTATTAGAGAAACACACATTAAAACCACAATGAGATACCACTACATTATCCACTAAAATTGCTAAAATTAAAAAGATTGACCATCCTAAGTGTTGGTGAGAATGTGGAAGAACTAAAACCCTCGTGTACTGCTGGTAGAAACAAAAAATGCTAAAGACATTTGGGAAAACAGTTAACATACACCTACATGTTATTCAGCCACTCCACTCCTGGGAATTTACCCAAGACATATTAAAGCATTTGTCTCATACAAAGACTTATACACAAATATTCTTAGAAGCTTTATTTGTAATGCCCAGAAATCAGAACAACTCAAATGTCAATTAACATGTAAATGAATAGACAAATTATAGGATATCCACACAATGGAATACTACTCAGGAGTAAAATAATAATAAACTATTGATGCATATGGATGAATCTCAAAAATCATGATGACTTGGTGAACTTCAAAAAGATGAGTTGAGGAAGAGAAACCAAGCAAAAAGAGTGCAGAGTGTATGATTCCTTTAATATATAATTCTAGAAAAAGCAAACAAACATGTAGTGAGAAAAAGACAGCCAGCAATTGTGTGGAGGCAGAAGAGGGTAGAAAGTATGAAAGGGCAAAATAAAGGGATCAAAGAAGCAGACAGAAACCTAGAAGGTGATGGCTCTGTTTATTATCTTGAGTGTGATGAGGTTTTCTCACACAGACACATATTATATAAATAAATATATATATATATAAAGTTAAGAAAGTATATGTTTCATACATGTGCATTTTTTGTATGTCAGTTTACCTCAATTAAACTATAAAAAATAAAGCAAAATAAAAGAACATCCATTCATGATAAAAGCTCCCAGTTAACCATGAATTGAAAAATGCCTCAACTTGTTGAAGATCATATACAAAAAAACCTGCAGCTAACAACATAATAAGACAGAATTCTTTCCCACTAATATCTGAGAAAAGGCAAGGATGTCCACTGTTACCACTTTTATTCAATATAGGACTGAAGTGTCTACCTACTGAATAGGCAAGAAAAAGAATAACAAGCATAAATAAGGGAAAAGAAAAAAAAAACTGTCTCTTTGCAGATCATGATTGTGTATGTTGAAAATTCCAAGGAACGTGTAAAAAGATTCCTAGAACCGATAGGTGAGTTAGCAGGGTTGCAGAATATAAGATCAACACCCAAAAATCAATCACATTTCTATATACTAGAAATGCATATATAGAGACCAAAACTTAAAACATGATGCCATTTTGAGGGATGTCCCCAATGACAGTGAAATACTTGGGAATAAACTTGATAAGACAGTTATAAATCTATATGCTGATAATTTTAAAATACTGATGAAAAAAATCAAAGAAGACCTAAATAAGTGGAGAGACGTACATAAATTGGAAGACAATATAGTCAAGATGTCAATTTTCTCAAATCAGTCTTCGTTGTAATTCTTACTAAAATACCTGTAATGATTTTTGTCAACATTGACAAAATAAAGTGAGAGGAGTCACTGTACATGATACTAAGTCTTCCTATGTATCTACAGTAATCAAGGCATGTGGTATTGGTGGAGAAACAGATCAATGGATCAGAATAGAGTACCAAAAAATAGGCCCACACAAACATGCCTGATTATTGAAATGTGAAAAACCAACACAATAGAGTAAGGATAGATTTTTAAATAAATGATGCTGGGTTAATCTATAGGCAATTAATGAATCTTGACCTAAACTCAAAAGGAATGATGGGCATAAGTGTGAATTTGAAAATTATAAAACTTTTTTCATATATAAGAAAAATCTTTAAAATCTAGGGCTAGACAAGGAATTTTTAGACTTGACAGCAAAAGCACAATAAAAGGAAAAATTAATAAAAATGTGTATCATCAAAATGATAATTTTTTTCTGTTAAAGTTTATGTGAATTGTATAAAAATACAAGCTATAGACTTGGAGAAAATATTTGCAGACCATATATCTGACAAATAGCCAATATCTAGAATACATAAAGAACTATCAAAACTCAACAGTAATAAGATATGCAGTCCAGTTCGAAAGTGGGCAAAAGACGTGAACAGATAATTCAACGAAGAGGTTACACTGATGGCAAATAAGCAGTAGGGGGCGGGGGGAAAGGCTTGATGTCATCAGTCTTTACGGAATTGCGGATTAAAACTACAGTGAGATATCAGTATTCACCTATCAGTATGGCTAAGAAGAAAAATAGTAACACCACCAAATGCTGGTGAGGATGCAGAGAAACTGGATCTCACATATATTGCTGATGGGAATGTAAAATGGTACAACCTTTCTGTGAAACAGTCTGGCAGTTTCTTATAAAACTAAGTATGTAATTACCACATGAGCCAATGGTTGCACTTTTGGGCATTCATACCAGAGATATACAAACTTATGTTCAGACAAAAACCTATACAGGAATGTTTAAAGCAGCCTTATTCATAATAGCCCAAACTGAAAACAATCCAAATGTCCTTCAACAAGTTAATGATTAAACTGTGGTGTATTATACTATGAAAAATGTCTCAGCAATAAAAGGAAAATTCCACTGATACACCCAATATTCCTGATGAATCTCCAGAGAATTATGCTATAATAATTATTCTTACATTATAACATAATAATTATACCTATTAGAAGGATACATACTATATGATTCCATCTCTATAACCTTCTTGAAATGACAAAATGATAGAAATGGAGAACATATTTTTGGTTGCCAGAGTTAAGGAGAGTTGGTGTGACTATAAAAGGGGCAGCATGAAGGATCCTTGCAGTGATGGAAATACTGTTTACCTTGTCTGTATCAATGTCAGTATCCTTGTTGTAATTACAATCTATAGTTTTAGAAGATGTCATCATTGGAGGAAACAGGATAAATTGTACAGAGGATCATTCTGTAGCTTTTTTTTTTTTTTTTTTTTTTTTTTTTTTTGAGACGGAGTCTGGCTCTGTCGCCTGGGCTGGAGTGCAGTGGCCGGATCTCAGCTCACTGCAAGCTCCGCCTCCCGGGTTCCCGCCATTCTCCTGCCTCAGCCTCCCGAGTAGCTGGGACCACAGGCGCCCGCCACCTCGCCCAGCTAGTTTTTTGTATTTTTAGTAGAGACGGGGTTTCACCGTATTAGCCAGGATGGTCTCGATCTCTTGACCTCGTGATCCGCCCGTCTCGGCCTCCCAAAGTGCTGGGACTACAGGCTTGAGCCACCGCGCCCGGCCTTCTGTAGCATTTTTTACAAGTGTTGTGAATCTACAATAAGCTCAAAACCTCAAGTTTAAAAACAAAGGAACAAAGTTTATGATCTGCATATTTCAGACTATTTGAAGTTATATCAAGTGTAAAACAATAACAAGAACAAAACTGTAAAAATATTTTTAAAATACTTGAAGATACATCAACTTCAGACAAAAAATATGAAGTAAAATTAAACTCTCAAGGATAGAAAATTCAGGATATTTTTAAAAAGTGATAAACTCTGAAATCAGTGAAACAAATACACCAGTCTAAATAAATTCTACACATCTGGTTACAAAATTGATATGTAAATATTGTAAGTTACCTTTACAAAGAAGGAATATAAATAAAAATAATTTTAACGAAAGTAACTTATTTTTAAAACAACAAATGTCCTTTTAAAAGTCAAAATACTAAAGGAGGGACACTTCAATAGCTTCTGCTCCACATTTAATTTTAAAAATAAGAGAAATGTGTATTTTACAAATTGTGGTGTTACCATAACAACTTTTAAGCCTAGGATATTTATTTTTCTTTCTTAGCCTTCTCACAATTTCTCTAAATAAGCAGCAAGCTCAGATAAAAACCAAATTACGTATCTATGTTTATTTCATTAAGTATCTGCTTAAAGTTAAGAAGAATGTTTGCAATATTTAGTTTAACTTCTGCATCCAAATATTAATCACAAGTTCATCTAGGTGACTAAGCTCAAGAAAGCATCACCTTCAATACACAACATTTATTTATGGTTGGCACTATGTGCTATTGTTTGATTCTCTTATTTGTTTATGGTTTTGCATCAGGTGCTGTGTAAAAAGTGATACATAACTCAGGTGGCATGGTGCTATGACGAACACATAAAAGCAGAGTAGTTAATTTCTTAGTTCTTCATTGTAATGCTTGCTTAAAGTGTCTATACATTATATAATAATATATAAAATTATTGTGACTTTGGCACTTGATATATTACAAGCACACATTTAAAAAACTGGTAGATGTTTTTAAATCATTTGAAGATTTTTATCAAATAATTTTTTTAAATCCCACTATTGAAAAAATAAATATCCACAATTTAAAAAAATGCTTAGGTTTCAGGCCCTAGGTGTCTGAATACCACACCGAAGTGATAGCTGTAAAAAATGTCTTTAATTTAAAGAGAAAGAGATGAAATGGAAAAATTCAAGCCATATGTACTGTATTTGGATATGGAGGGAAACGTTGAAATAAAGCTCTGAGGTAAAGTCTAAATCCCACAACACCGTTACCAGCATTAATTGTCTCAACTATTCATGCTTTGGTAGATGTCCCTTAGTTTATACACAGCCTTTCTTTGGATTTTTAACATTCACAGTCAGAATAATCTTTTTCTTACAGCAAAGTTTCCATAATTAATTTTCAGAGCTGAAAATAAGCCTATGAATTGACCTAAAGAAAATCTTGATTTTGTCCATTTTCTACTATGCATTTTCTATGCTGTCTTTATTTTAAAAGCTGCTCTTAGGAATGTTATACTATATCCCACAGTGTTTCCTTAGCAACTTCTATAGTGCCCTTGGGCTACAGATCTTAATTCCACCACACGTCGTAAGTACTTTTTAAAAGTATAACATGTTTAAAGCTTAAGCTTTCATATATACAAAATTCAGCACATTTTCGGGTTTTCCTGTGGGTGTTTATAATAGCATCTGTTAGTGGCTGTCCACAGAAGTGAGCCAAGCTCCAAAAAAGACAATGAATGGCATGATTTCATAAGAATAACTGAATTATGGTTCTTCAGAATTTAACATCTGAAATCCTCTTAAAAAGATCCACTATGTTGGATCCACATTTAAATCTTGTTTCTGTGCTTGGTCCAAATGAAGAATTACTGTTATCTGAACAGCTTTGAGTACACTGCCTATAGATAACCCAAGGATATTGCTTTCTGAGCCCCTTAATCCCAAACCATATGAACGTTTTTGTATTTAAAGTGAGTCCAAATGTTTTCAAGCTTTAATGCGTACAGTTATGTAACAATGATTTTGCACCATTTTTGTTTAATTCAATTTCTATTCATTGCATTTCAAAAAGAAAGTGGAAAAATGCACCGAACTTTCCACTATATTATTAATGTATCATTTTGTTTATATTAATGTTATCACCTATTTTCTCCATAAAAGCAAAAGGTGTTTTATCATATTAGCAACTCAGTAGGAGTAACTGTGATAACAATAATACATTTATGTTGCCCTTCTAGTTCTTATATTAAATGTTTTTATTCTATATAAACAGAATCATTTTTAATTCTGTATAGGAGATGCTAGATGATGAAATAGAAAAATCCCAGGCTGGACACTCCAAAAAAAGTGAATTCAAATTCCAATGTCAGGCTTTACCAACCTTCTTTTTTTGGTAAATTACTTAATCTCTCGTCATCTAATGTTTCAATAGTATAACTGAGTAGTGTAAATATGTAAATATGGAGTATGTGAAATATATCTACTTCAAAAGACTAGGGGTTTTTTTTTAAAGACTTTTTTTTACATGTTATCTACAAAGATCAAGCATTGTTATTATTGGAGTAGATGTCTAGGATAATCTATTCAAGGAACACCAATTAGTCCAAATTGATGAAGCCTGTATCTCCTGCAAAGGAAGCACTAATTCCACAGCTATGCAATAATCAGCAGTAATTATTGAGGCTGTATTTCCAGATCAGAATATTCCATGTAAGCAGATATAAAAAGAACATTTGCCACAATGTGGATGAACCTAAGGATGTTTACGCTAAGTCTGGCCAGGTATAGAAAAAAAAAAAACTATATGATTTCACTTATATGTAGAATCTGAAAACATTGACAGAGAGGCAGACAGTGGAATGGTGCTTGCCAGGGGCTGCGGTAGCCAGAGAGACAGAGAATGGAGGGATGTTGGACAAAGGGTACAAAATTTCAGTAAACAGTCTTGGAGATCTATTGTACAACATGATAACTATAGGTAATAATGATATATTCTTAAAACAATCTTGGCATGGTGTGGTGCCAATCAAAAAAAGAAAATATATATATTCTTGAAAATTGCTGAGAGTAGATTTTAAGTGTTCTCATCACACACACAAAAATATGTCGGGTGATAGATATGTTAATTTAATCATTCCACAATGTACACATATATAAAAAAATCACACTGTATACCATGTATATATATACATACACAATTTTTCAAAAAATCATGTTGTACACCATATATGTGTATATATACAATTATATATAAATATTGTGCATATATATATGAACCAAGGCTGAATTTTCATGGAGGTGATGGTGACCAGTGGAGCAAATTGTGACCCATCTTGATATCAAGGACATAAAAAGGGAAGGGATCAAGCACTGTTTTGAGAGTTAAATGAAAGAATATAATTTTTATAAGTAGCGCTATCTATAACATAGAATAGATACTTAGAATGTTAGTTGTCCTTTGCTTTGCCGCTTGAATTTTCAAATAACATCTTCTGAAAAAAATAATATTGCAAATGGGAATATTTTCTAAATTGTACCAAATATTATATACACATTTAAATAGATAGAAACAGAGACAATAAGCAGGTAATCAGATAGCTAGTAGTAGATGTTTATTCAGCACCCACCCCTGTGAAGAAATCTTTACATTAATCCTCAAAATAACCTTATTAGTGGGTACTATTACCTCACTTTACAGATGAGTAAACTAATTTCTTTTTGTATGTGGCTACAAAAGGTGAAACCAGGACTAGATACCAGCTGTCTCCAGAGCCCATTGCCTAGCAAATACCAGTAACAAACCACAGAACTATGACAACAAATTGTTTGTTTGTTTGTTTGTTTGTTTGTTTTTTGAGATGGAGTCTCGGTCTGTCACCCAGACTGGAGTGCAGTGGTGCAATCTCGGCTCACTGCAACCTCCACCTCCCGGGTTCCAACAATTCTCCTGCTTCAGCCTCCAGCGTAGCTGCGATTACAGGCACCCGCCACCATGCCCAGCTAATTTTTGTATTTTAAGTAGAGACGTTTCACCATGTTGGCCAGACTGGTCTCGAACTCCTGACATCAGGTGATCCACCCACCTCGGCCTCCCAAAGTGCTGGGATTACAAAACAGTTGTTTTTAAATATATACAGATTAAACACATATGACTCTTCAACATCTAATTTTAAATTTATTTCACAATCCTAGTGCTGATTACATAGCTGTCATAAAATTCACGTCATACTTTTAATGAAACAGAAAATATTCTGATTCAAATCCCATTTCTTTTCCTCACAGATTTTTAGTTGGAATTTACAGATTTTGTCAGGCAATAAATTGATAGGATCACAGACTACAAATATGAAAAAAAAATCTGCTTAAAAAACTTCTGGAATTATCAAATACCTACTATTAATCCCACCTCCAGATATAAACACTGACTTTTTAAAAAGTTGTACACTAGATTCTCAGAAAGATTAGGTCTCTATTGGGAAAGACAGCCTGTCTTAGAAGTCAACCCCAAACTATCTAACTCTACAGGAGATAAATGGAGATTTGCCTGGAGAGGGAAGTAAAATATTGCCATGAATCACCTTCCTCACAGCAGTTCTGAAGCTTTTAATTTTCAGCATTGCTGGTCTCCAGGTATGTGCAGTCGATTAACAGTCAACAGAAATTGAATCACCTCCATGCGGAGTCCTGGATATTAGTGTGCAACACTCTTTTAAACAGCTTCTTTCTTTCTCCTCTTTTCCTAAATCCATGCTTATTTTTCTTGTTTCATTTTCTTTAAAAGAAAATATGTGCACTATTTATCTGTCACATGGGTATCACAAATGTATTCCAGACAAATTAAGAAATTACTATATGTCAGAGTTATTGTTTAAACCCTCTTTTTCTTCTTCTTCCACTGTCACGGTCCTCTTTCCTGGACCTTATAAGGAAACTGATCAGATCTCTGAGAAATGACTCATGATAATACATGCATGCCACTGATGAGAATATTCTCTATTTTCTCTTCCTCTCCTTTGTTTCTTGTTCAGTTTTTACTTATCATTCTAGTTCCTCTTATATCAATTATCCTATCCTGTATCTGCTTCTGGTATTTGGCTTTGATAGCATTCAACAAATACTGAATGCTCAGATTTTCCAGAATTTACACTTACAGGATTTTCCCCCAAAATTGTCTTGTTTGTGTTTGTAGACAGCATAAAATGTATTAATTTTCTCTCTCTCTTTTATTTTAATTCAACTGTACAGATTTTATGAAATGCTTCTCATATATGTGGAGATCATTGCATAAATATGTTTAAGTAATTCATCGGCAACTCAAAAATTGTAGTAACAAGGATTATCTCTTAGGTGTCAGTCTTATCTCAATCCAGAAATTTCTTGGATAATAAGTCTTCTGAGCAGTCTAATACCTATTATGCTATTAACATTTATACAGTGAGAAAGAAAAATATTATTCAGAAGACAGCACCAGCACCAAATTAGGAAAACAACTATGGGAAGTAAAAGTATTATATAATAATCATTTCTCAATTGGCTGGGTGTGGTGGCTCATGCCTGTAATTTCAGCACTTTGGGAGGCCAAGATGGGTGGATCATCTGAAGTCAGGAGTTTGAGACCAGCCTGGCCAACATGGCAAAACCCCGTCTCTACGAAAAATACAAAAATTAACCAGGCGTGTGGTTGGCGTCTGTAATCCCAGCTACTCAGAAGGCTGAGGCGCAAGAATAGCTTAAACCCAGGAGGTGGATGTTGCAGTGAGCTGAGATTGTGCCACTGCATTCCAGCCTGGGTGACAGAGTGAGACTCTATCTCAAAAAGATATAATAATAATTATTATTATTATTTAATAATTAATTATTATTAATAATTATTAATAATTATAATAATTATTATTTTATTATAATTAATAATTATAATAATTAATAATTATAATAATATTAATATATAATAGTGATTATAATTAATAATTATTAATTATTATAATAGTTAATTATTATTATTATTATTATTTCTCAGTATCAATGATAAGCTGTAGGGAGAATAAAACAACATGTACATAGGGTGAGTACCTGTTCTTTGTATTCTGAATACCATACTAAACACAGGCACCGAATCTCTGTTCTCAGCCCAGACTTCCATTGTGAACCTGTTTCTGTGCCCTGCTATCTCTGTAATTCGGCTTCCTCATTGGTGGCTGTGTTGGTGATTTCTAAAGCACTGCCACCTGCTCCCATGTCTTCTTTACAGGTTGTCAATTTTTGTGTCCTTTCTTCTTTTTCATCTCTAAGGGTTGGTCATGGCCATTCCACAGAGACCAATGCTGCCTCCATTTCTCCTTGGTGGAAAGCTAAGAACTGGTCCCTCTACCTTCTGCAATAAGTTTAGCTCTTACACCAAACAACCAAAACCTAGAAAGAAGATGGGAAAAGATCCAGGAGCTGTTCTGTTTTTATACATACCCTCTCTTTGCTACATACCCCATTGACCTAATCTTTCCCAAGCCACTGTCACTCCTCTCACAGCATTTCCTTACTTACCCCTGAAGTGGGCAAAACTTGACCATCATAATGAGTCCCTATTAACTCCCTTCAGCACAACTAGAGTTGATGCTCAAATGTTTGGTACTAGTTTATATAGCTGGAAGATAAATTCCCTTCCTCCAATATCTCAAACTATTTTATATTTGCAGCCCAATGTACAAATTCTTAAGTTAATGCATGTTAAAACCAGTGAACAAAAGGCTAAATTGTATGTACATTGGCAATGCTTTAAAACCCAGTATTATTCATTACTAACGTTTTATGTGTTAAATTTCAATTATGTGCTTTTATATGCCTAAACATTCTCTCTAATATTAATTTCTTAAGAAGGTGATTTGGAGTTAATTGCATGGCAAATGAATTTTGGTGTTGCATAATTAAGAAACCTCAAGCCATTTTCTTCCTGGGATCAATAGATATTTGACATATAATAGCTACATTTTGTAATCTAATTAAAGGATTATTTGACATATTATAGCTTTGGCACATGGAGTCAAGTCTTTCTGACAGAGAGCACTGATGTTGATTGTTTATTTTGTCAGGAAATCCTTACTTATTACACTGAGGACTTGCTTCATAATAAAAGACCTCATGTGTAACATGAACAATAATTTGTATCTTGAAGTGTATTAAATAATTTCTAGATTGCTCAATATTATGAATGTGGTAGAGATTGTATCATATGAAAAAGGAGAATCAACAATTCCACTTAAATCTGAAGATTTAAAAACCTTTTGAGGAAAAAAGGAAGTAATAGAAAAAAATTGCTTTAAGATTGCAATTTAGGTCACTTCCAGCTCTTCCAGTTAGTGTTTGATTTTGTATAATCAAACTTTATGCCCTATTTCTCATTAGCCATAATCTTTTTAATATGATTGGCTCAAATTAGAATAATAGTTATATTATTTTCAGGCTTGTTATTATTTTCGTGTCTTTTATTTGCATGTTGTTTTATAGAATACAAAGTTTAATAGTATAATTACTACTTATGATGTATATTGGATGAATCTACTTTTACAAATAGTGAAATCAAGGTTCAGATAGCTTCTCTTAGGTTACATAGCAAATAAGTGTTAGAGTTGGGACAGGAATAAAATCTTCTGACTTCAATGCAAATATTCATGACATCTCATATCCTCCTATTGTACTCTCAAAGGAAGCTTAACAGCACTAAGAGGATGAAAGACCAGTAAGAAAATATGATCATGAAGTGTTATCAACTCTTCCAGTGCTCCATTTCTTGGACATTCTTTGCAAATTGTTTTGGAGTGTTCTGAATTAAATCCTGAGGGCACTCCCAGAGATCACAAATAGATGAATACGATTTTGAAAATACTAAGTTTTTTGACTTTGAGAATTTTTTTACTTGCCAGTCATATAACTCAATCAATCACCAAATTCCTTCATTTATAATTATTAATAAGCACAGTGAGAGTAGCTACTATTTACTATCCATTCGTTCATTTATTCATTCAGCAAATATGATATTCAGAGGGAACCTACAATGTGTCAAATACTTCTCCAAGAAGGTAATGCACAGCAGTGATTAAAAACAGGGCACTATAGTCATTTACATTGAATTATCTCAATCTATCAGAGATGAGATTGAGATAATTGAAAAAACCAAAGCTCAGAGTTGTTACTCCCTTAAGGTCACATATGCTTCTGTAAGGAAAGAATGTAAATCCAAATAATATGCCTCACCTAAAACAAAACTCTCTCTTTTCCTTCCTTCATGACTGTCACATCTTTGATCTCATCTTTTGACCACTGATACCAGCCATATTCAGTTCTCACTATGTCACAAATTGATTATTCATCAATTTTCCATCTGACCAGTTGGCTTCCAGCTTCCTTCTATATGAATCTATTTAACCCACCATAGTCAGATCAATCTTCTTAGGACAGCAGTTTCAGCATTTTATTCATCCAGTCAACACCCAACATTCTCTTCAGCAGGTGAAATCCAAACTGCTTAGTCAAGTATTCTAGATCCTATGCATTCAGTTACAGCATACCTACCTAAACTATTCTCTTTTGCTACTTCTTCTTATAAACCATACCTTCTACCCTCTCTCTATACTACTCCTGTCCTTCAACCATATGACAGTCATTGTTGGCTTCTAGAATTTACTATGTTTTTTCTCCCACATACAGTTTGCTTCCCCTCACTTTCAGTTTTCCATAATTTATTTCAAAGGTCATCAGAAATCCCAGTTTATTTGCTTTGGTTTTTTTCACCATTTTTAGTGCATAGTGGTGTCCCTCTTCTAAAATCTTAATGCACTTGTTTTTATCAATCTTTTTTATTGTATTCTGCCTACATATTTACTTACTTGCATCATGTCTCTATTGACTATGTTACTAAATTGTAACTCCTGGAAATCAGAAACCCTGTCTTAACATTGTATTTTAACTGCTCCTCAGCACTATATACTTAATATACATTATTAACTTAATCTATTAATATATTAGCTACAGTTCATATGCTATTGACTAGTATCTTTCTCATTAAACTAAGAATTAAAAACACACTCTATAATTTGGATAGGAGATTTTCTCTGTTATCATGCATGACATCATGCTAGTATTGAATTTGATTGAAAAGAAAATGATACTATCATTTTACCCATATCTTTGCTTTCTATTCCATTAGGTTACTGGATATTTCCTTTAAATTACCACATTTTTAATATTTTCATTTGCAATATATTTTGTATTATCTTTCCATTCACATAATTATCGCTCTAGTCTGATCCCTCTTCGTTTTATTTCTGAACTATATTTACAAATATCTGTGAGATAATGGTCTCCCTTATTAACAAAAGAAACAATTGATAAAAGCAATAGAAAACTCTCCAAAGTTCAAGCAATTAAGGGATGCGAAGTATTCCAAGAGCTTACTACAATTATTAAAAATAGTCAAATAAAATAAGCATATAATTACAATACAGGTATAATAACATATCTATAGAAGAAACATCAAAGTCAAAGTGGGTAGTGGGTAAAGAGAGTTAGAAAGTGAGATAGAAGGTTCAGAAAAGTGTAAGAGCAGAATTATTGGAGGAAGAGATGCTCAGGCTGAGTCTAGAAGGATTGCTAGGCTAATAATGGGATTGTGAAAAGATGCAGGGGAAGCATTCTGGGAAGAAATAATAGTACAAATATTCTTCTATTGTATTTAGGTTGTTTTCAGAGCCTATCTAAGGTTACACCGGGTCATTACTGAGCCATTCAGGGTCCTGGCAGAACACAGCATGCTCAAAGATGATAGGTGACTATTTACAAAGCCATGGTCAGGATTAAAAGAAACCAACAAGGAATAGTGCATTCCAGGACTAACAACAGTGGAAACTGTCACAGTCCTAAGCCTGAAGGAACAAGGGAAGGGAACAGCTACAGAAATTTAGCTCTGCAGAAAGTGTCGTCTGAAAGGAACTCTGGCCTTCTGCAGGGAAATGCAGACAGCCTGTTGCACCCAAGCACAGAAGCAGCCAGAGTTATACAAATCTTGGTATTAATTTATTCTCAATTTTTTATTTTCTCATGATATCCACCATGGCTGTATCCAAATGGAAGTCAACAAGCAAGAATTGCTGCCATTCATAGGTCTGCTTCCTGGAGTAGACAACAGAGAGGAATAATGGCAAAGTAGATCTAGAGGAGCAAAAAGTAAATACCCAATTCAGTTCTTTAATTTCTCACATCACAGAAAAAAACAAGCTATAACATTTTATATATTTTACAAAGCACTTGAGGATCTCAGCAACAACAATAAAAATCCTCAGAATTTTTTACAACTGTGTTACAGAAACATTTTTCCTGGAGCTAAAAGATATTGATCATCTTCAAGGACTGCTTAGACAGCTGTCTTTCTAACTTAGAAAGTGTTCTTTCCCCACCTTGTTCCCAACTTGTTTACCTGTAACAGAGGTATGCTGTATTTCCCTAGCGCCCAGGAAGGCTCCAGCACATCTAGACCCTCCAGAGTCCAGCCCTAAAAGAAGAAGACCTGTGTCCCTGAGGCTTATTTACTCTCATGGGACCGCTCTTTCCACCATGACTAAAGTTAAAAATATGCACTTACTTTAGCAGATGTTTTCCCTTCTGTCTGTTACTTGAGCCTACGATCCTTGCAAAATAACAATATATCAATGAAATCGCCCAATTTCTGTACAAAGGGTAAAGTAGCCAAAGGGTAATTTCATCACAATTAACATTTTTGAATTATCAAAAGAAGGTGTAACTTTTTCTGTTTTATATTCCTCGATGTTTGAGTTATTCAACTTCAATTAACTTTGGATGTGTCCTCATTAATACCACCATTTTGAGTTTCACAAAGCAAAACAGTTGGTGGTTCCGCCCTCAAAATAAGATAAATAACATAAAGGACATGACTAATTCCTTCCTCCAGTTAGTAGGTCTCACTTTCAGGCTCTTCCAAGCTGCCTCTTAACCAAAATTATGTATCTCCAAAAACAAGCAACAATTTGCAATCACACTCTAATTAAATCTATTTTTAAGATAGTTTTCACAGAGCAAACATTATATAGAGATGCAATTCTGCTTACATCGCAAAAACGTTATACATTGTTATTCAGGGTAATTTACCTTACGGATACAGTTTCCTACACATCTCCATTTTTGCTTGTGATGGGGGTCCCCAAGATCACCCTCAGATTTGATGATACACGCAGATTCACAGAACTCAGAAAAGTTATTATGTTGAAGATTACAGTTTATTACAAAGATAAAATACAATTTAAAATGAGCAAAGAAAAAAAGGTTTGTAACATGAAGTAAAGGAGAAATCAGGCACAAACTTCCATTTGTCCTTTCTCAATGGAACTGTACAGACAGAACTTAATTCTTCCAGCATGATGTATAACACAACATTAAAAGTGTTGCCAACTAGAGAGGCTCACTAAGGCTTGGTGTCCAAGGTTTTTATTAAGGCTCAACCATCTCTTCATGGAGCACCCACATGACTGACCTTGCTACTCTCAGTTTCCAGTGCCCCCGGAGGTCAAACCGTAATAGCACATGGCAGGACCCTAAACAAACAAAAATACACATCTGTCCTATCACACTGTTAACCTAAACTGTGTGGTCCAAGGTGCCACACAGTTTACAAAGATACTTTTATTAGGCTGAATATTCCAAGAGCTCTGAGGTTGTCTTTCAAGATTCAGCCAATGCCCAGTCCTGAAGGCTTTTGGAATGTGTAGGGTTTGGACAACTTAGGCCTGCTGAGTTCACCCTTTAATGCATGCTGCTGATAGACTTTTTAAAATATATTTGCTTAAGGAAACAGTCCATTGCTTTGTTCTGTCTATTATAAAAACTATCAGCATGAAAAGTGTCTTCAGAGCTCTGTTTATAAGACAGAAAACTGTGGTAGCTTTAAAAAAAATACTTTTCTGGTATCTATTACTCCCACTCCACAGGACTTCAAAATTCTCAAGGCCATATTTTAGCCACTTTATACTTTCCTTTCCCCCAGTGTTATTAAAAGAAGAAAACATCTACCAAATATCTGCCTAGAAATATGTGTTCATATCTGGAAAAGAAAAGTTGAGCCCTTTGCATGCTGCTTTGCAGATCTTTGCCTTTTCAACTTTTAGAAGCTGAACTCTGTCTAGTCTCCATTTAGATCCAGGCAGTCAAGTGCATTCTCTTATAGAAAGCAAACAACAATATCACACCAAAGTAATAATAGGAAATCCACGTAAGCCAAAAGAGGGAGCAATTGAAAAAATACAAATAAAATTCAACACTTTTAATATTAAAAATAAATTATATGTCAGTAGTAAACTATGGTCAATTCTTTATTATTTTGTGTTTCATAAGTATTCTTTTTGGTAAATGCTATTTTCTTTCCTACATTTATTATTATACTTATTATATTGAATACTCATTGACTTTTATTGAAACTTATTTCTGAAATATTCATTTTGTAGACAAATTATTATTGAACTAAATGGCTATATAAAAAAGATGTAGCATATTAATAATTCAGTCTTTGAATTATATTCTACTGACCATAGTAAGCCATCTGTTTTTATAAACAAAACAACAACAAAAAGTAATTCAATGATTTAATGGAATGTTTCTAACAGTTGAAAGAAATTTAAAGGAAAAAAAGTAAAATAGAATATAATTAAAGATAAGTGAAAGAGTCTTTAAAGAATGCCCATTCTTACATCTTTTATTTGGTGGTGGTATAGCAAAACATAATAGCATTGTATACTTTAAAAAGCAAAACTTAAGGATCACATGTAAGCACTTGGACAAAAGTAACTTATGTATGAATCTCACAAGTGCTTCAACTATCAGGTTTAGCCAGACACTGCTAGAACAGGAAATTGGCCAATAAAAGTATAAATTCAATTACATTACTTTGAAGCAATTAAACTTGCCTGATCACTTTGACTGTGATAGAGAAAACATTAGCTGTAGTAATATTAGATCAGTGAGAGGCAAGACAGTGCAGCAAGAGGTAAAAGACCGATTTAAATTTTGCCTCGAGGTCTAGAGGGACTTGCTTTCATTTGCTAGAAATAAGCAAAACACAAGAAGGTTTAGTGTCACATATAAACAGTTATCAATCAAGATCTCTAGCTAATGCCAATGGACCTTAGGGGCAAGTTAAATGGCTTGTATGCAACACAAAACCACAGCATGATAGAAAAAATAATATTTCATTTTTATTGAACCATTTATTGTAAATGATAAAATAATAGCAAAGATTTAATAGGAAAAAAAGTCTGTTGTTTGAATCAACGAATTTATCTTTCTTCTTTCAAGAAAACATAAGAAGTGTACATTTATCCTAACATTCTGAGCTCCAAAAAAGCATGTGGTCAAGTGTTTTTGGTCGAATGTCTTGGCCTGAGCTATTAGGAAATTAATTTGATAATTTATTTTTAATGATGCTTCACTAACCTGAATGCCTTTGTGCTTGGATGAACCAACATATTTCTACAAATTGAACACAGCATGATTTCCTTTTCAGATTTCCCTATATAATAACTATTTGAAAAGGTTTTTAACTCTCAATGCTTTAGCCAATGTAATGTGTAAATTATTTGACTAATTTTTCATTTTAGCATTATTATAGGTTCCTCCTCTTCTGTGAAACAATTTATTCTCCCAGTTCACTAATATCTTCACAAATGCAGCATTGACACTAAGCAAAACTGATCCCCTTGAAACAAAATCCTTCCTTCTCTGGGCTTTCACAGGAGTACTTTTGTCAAGTATTCTCCTCTTACTTAACATATTCCTTTTTACCTCTTATCCTACTTCTCTCTCTCGTCACCTTATAAAACAGTATTCTCCGCATTCTAAGACCATTCTTCTACTCTTTATTTCTCTTAGTAATGTCACAATTTTCATTTTGTGAGAATGAAAGTCAATGCCCCTATCCCACTTGCCTCCCTCATGCTTCCACGTTCCCTCTCCCAATGCCTGATAGACATTTGTCAGGAGATGGTCCTCTGGAACCTCTACTAACTAAATCATAAGCAAATTCCATTCCTAGTCCATAGCTCTTCCCTTCATTACTTCATTACTGAAGTTTGACCCCACCCCATAGGTGCTCAGTCCTGAGGCATGGTGCATTCCTTGACGTCCATCTCTCTTGCTCACACCTGGTCAGCCTCACCTTTGCAGTATGCCTAGACTCTGACCACTTCCCCCACCCCTACTGCTGTGCCTCTTCCCAGCCACTGCCATCTCCCACCCCCTCACTGGGTGGATAAAGACTCCAGTATCTCTGTCCTGTAGCCTCACAGGGGGCACTTTTTTTTTTTAAGTGTTTGTATTGTTTTTATTTTATTTTGCACAGTTCTTTTTATCCTTAAGTTATATGTCATTAAGGATATAATATCTAATGACTATTTTAAAAATTTGATTGTGGCAAAATACATGTAATATTTTTCATCTTAACCATTGTTATATTTGGTAGTGTTAAGTACATAAACATTGTTGTGCAACCAAACTCCAGAATTCTTTTCTTTTGAGACAGAGTCTTACTCTGTGACACCCAGGCCAAAGTGCAATGTCATGATCTCTGCTCATTACAGCCTCTGCCTCCCCGGTTCAAGCAATTCTCCCACCTCAGCCTCCCAAGAAGCTGGAATTACAGGCATGCACCACCATGCTTGGCTAATTTTTGTGTTTTTTGGTAGAGACAGGGTTTCACCATGTCGGTCAGGCTTGAACTCCAAGTCTAAATGCAAAATGTATTTATGTTTCATATATACCTCATATCATGGCCTAAAGGTAACTTTACACAATATTTTAAATAATTTTGTGCATGAAATAAAGTGTGTGTATGTTGAACCATCAGAAAGCAAAAGTGTCACTATCTCAGTCACCCATGTGAACAATTGGTGTGGTATTTTTGGTATCACCATCATTCCTGACTCTCATTTTATATGCTACCAAGAAGCAATTATTTTTCTCACCCTTATCTAAACATAAGCACTTAACAATGAAAAATATTGACCGGGCGTGGTGGCTCATGCCTGTAATCCCAGCACTCTGGGAGGCCGAGGCAGGTGGACAGGGTAGTATAGACACGGGTCTCTCTAGATAGACAGGGTAGTATAGACACATGTCTCTCTAGATGTACACAGTAGTATAGACACAGGTCTGTCTAGAAATACATGGTCATATAGACACAGGTCTCTCTAGACATACACAGTAATATAGACATGGGTCTCTCCAAAAATACATGACAGTATAGACAGAGGTCTCTATAGACATACACGGTAGTACAGACATGGGCCTCTCGTTAGTTGTACACAGTGACCTCTTCATCAGCCATCTGACTGTTAACTTTCTTCTAGGTCTTTTGATGACACAGAATCAGCCCTTAATGGTGATGTCTATATATTCATCCATATTTTCAACTTATAATTTGTGCTTTTAGAATGTGTCTAAGAAGCTGTCCCCTAGCATTGAGTCATGACAATATGCACCCAGATGACTTTGGATTTAGAGATTTGGGGATAACTGACACCTTTTTAATGTTAAGTGACCCATCCATTCCTGAAGTCCAGAAAAAGAAAAATAATGTTTTTAGTTGAGGGTAAGGAAGTGATAAATGATACTATAGCTGCCTCATGTGAGCGGATCAGACCGGTTTAAACCGGATCAGACTGGATGAAACCGGTTCAGACCGGATCAAACCGGATGGAACCGGATCAAACCGGATGGAACCCGATCAAAGCAGCTCAAACTGGTTCAAACCTGATCAAACCGGCTCAAATCGGTTCAAACCGGATCAGACCGGATGAAACCGGTTCAGATCGGATGGAACCGGATCAAACCGGCTCAAACTGGATCAAACCGGTTCCAACCGACTCAAGCCAGTTCACACCGGATCAAACCGGATGAAACCGTATCAAACCGGATGGAACCAGATCAAACCAGCTCAAACTGGTTCAAAACGGATCAAACCGGCTCAAACCGGTTCAAACCGGATCAGACCGGATGAAACCGGTTAAAACCGGATGCAACCGGATCAAACCGGCTCAAACTGGTTCAAACCGGATCAAACCGGCTCAAACCGGTTCAAACAGGATCAGACCGGATGAAACCGGTTCAGACCGGATCAAACCGGATGGAACCGGATCAAACCGGTCAAACTGGTTCAAACCGGATCAAACCGGTTCAAACCGGTTCAGACTGGATCAAACCGGTTCCAACCGACTCAAGCCGGTTCCATACGGATCAAAGCGGCTCAAACCGGATCAAACCGGATGGAACCGGATCACACCAGCTCAAACTGATTCAAACCGGATCCAACCGGATCAAACCGGCTCAAACCGGATCAAACCGAATCAAACCAGATCAAACCGGTTCAGACCGGATAAAACCGGATGGAACCGGATCAAACTGGTTCAAACCGGATCAAACCGGTTCAAACCGGTTCAGACTGGAACAAGCCGGTTCCAACCGGATCAAACCGGATGGAACCGGATCAAACCGGATCAAACTAGTTCAAACCGGATCAAACCGGTTCAAACCGGTTCAGACTGGATCAAGCCGGTTCCAACCGGATCAAACCGGATGGAACCGGATCAAACCGGCTCAAACTGGATCAATCCGGTTCCAACCGGATCAAACCGGATGGAACCGGAACAAACCGGATGGAACCAGATAAAACCACCTCAAACTGGTTCAAACCGGATCAAACCGGCTCAAACCGGTTCAAACCGGAACAGGCCGGATGAAACCGGTTAAAACCGGATGGAACCGGATCAAACCGGCTCAAACTGGTTCAAACCGGATCAAACCGGCTCAAACCGGTTCAAACAGGATCAGACCGGATCAAACCGGTTCAGACCGGATCAAACCGGATGGAACCGGATCAAACCGGATCAAACTGGTTCAAACCGGATCAAACCGGTTCAAACCGGTTCAGACTGGATCAAACCGGTTACAACCGGCTCAAGCCGGTTCCAACCGGATCAAACCGGATGGAACCGGATCAAACCGGCTCAAACTGGATCAAACCGGTTCCAACCGGATCAAACCGGATCAGACCGGATGAAACCGGTTAAAACCGGATGGAACCGGATCAAACCGGCTCAAACTGGATGTAACCGGATCTAACCGGTTCAGACTGGATCAAACCGGTTCAGACCGGCTCCAACCGGATCAAGCCGGATCAGACCGGATGAAACCGGTTAAAACCGGATGGAACCGGATCAAACCGGCTCAAACCGGTTCAAACCGGATCAGACTGGATGAAACCGGTTAAAACCGGATGCAACCGGATCAAACCGGCTCAAACTGGATGTAACCGGATCTAACCGGTTCAGACTGGATCAAACCGGTTCAGACCGGCTCCAACCGGATCAAGCCGGATCCAACGGGATCAAACCGGATCAAACCGGCTCAAACCGGATCAAACCAGGTCAAACCGGTTCAGATCAGGTCAAACCGGTTCAGACCGGATCAAACCGGAACAAACCGGATCAGACCGGATGGAACCGGATCAAACCAGCTCAAACTGGTTAAAACCGGATCAAACCGGATCAAGCCGGTTCAAACCGGATCAAAACGGCTCATACCGGTTCCAACCGACTCAAGCCGGTTCAAACCGGATCAAACCGGATGAAACGGGCTCAAACCGCATCAAACCGGATCAAACCGGTTCAGAACGGTTCCAACCGGCTCAAGCCGGTTCAAACCGGATCGAACCGGTTCAAACCGGATCAAACCCGATCAAACCGGCTCAAACCGGATCAAGCCAGATCAAACCGGTTCAGACCGGACCAAACCGGATGGAACCGGATCAAACCGGATCAAACCAGATGGAACCCGATTAAACCAGCTCAAACTGGTTCAAACCGGATCAAACCGACACAAACCGGTTCAAACAGGATCACACCGGATGAAACCGGTTCAGACCGGATCAAACCGGATGGAACCAGATCAAACCGGATCAAACAGGTTCAACCCGATCAAACTGGCTCCAACCGGTTCTAACTGGATCAAACCGGATGGAACCGGATCAAGCCGGTTCCATACGGATCAAAGCGGCTCAAACCGGATCAAACCGGATGGTACCGGATCACACCAGCTCAAACTGGTTCAAACCGGATCCAACCGGATCAAACCGGATGGAACCGGATCAAACCAGATCAAACCGGTTCAGACCGGATCAAACCGGATGGAACCGGAACAAACCGGCTCAAACTGGATGTAACCGGATCCAACCGGTTCAGACTGGATCAAACCGGTTCAGACCGGCTCCAACCGATCAAGCCGGATCGAACGGGATCAAACCGGATCAAACCGGCTCAAACTGGTTCAAACCGGATCAAACCGGCTCAAACCAGTTCAAACAGGATCAGACCGGATCAAACCGGTTCAGACCGGATCAAACCGGATGGAACCGGATCAAACCGGATCAAACTGGTTCAAACCGGATCAAACCGGTTCAAACCGGTTCAGAATGGATCAAGCCGGTTCCAACCGGATCAAACCGGATGGAACCGGATCAAACCGGATGGAACCCGATCAAACCAGCTCAAACTGGTTCAAACCGGATCAAACCGGCTCAAACCGGTTCAAACCGGATCAGACCGGATGAAACCGGTTAAAACCGGATGGAACCGGATCAAACCGGCTCAAACTGGTTCAAACCGGATCAAACCGGCTCAAACAGGATAAGACCGGATGAAACCGGTTCAGACCGGATCAAACCGGATGGAACCGCATCAAACCGGATCAAACCGGATGAAACCGGTTCAGACTGGATCAAACCGGTTCCAACCAGCTCAAGCCGGTTCCAACCGGATCAAACCGGATGGAACCGGATCAAACCGGCTCAAACTGGATCAAACCGGTTCCAAACGGATCAAAGCAGATGGAACCGGATCAAACCGGATGGAACCCGATCAAACCAGCTCAAACTGGTTCCAACTGGCTCAAGCCGGTTCCAACCGGATCAAACCGGATGGAACCGGATCAAACCAGATCAAACCGGCTCAAACTGGATCAAACCGGTTCCAACCGGATCAAACCGGATCAGACCGGATGAAACCGGTGAAAACCGGATGGAACCGGATCAAACCGGCTCAAACTGGATGTAACCGGATCTAACCGGTTCAGACTGGATCGAACCGGTTCAGACCGGCTCCAACCGGATCAAGCCGGATCGAAAGGGATCAAACCGGATCAAACCGGTTCAAACCGGTTCAGACTGGATCAAACTGGTTCCAACCGGCTCAAGCCGGTTCCAACCGGATCAAACCGGATGGAACCGGATCAAACCGGCTCAAACTGGATCAAACAGGTTCCAACCGGATCAAACCGGATCAGACTGGATGAAACCGGTTAAAACCGGATGGAACCGGATCAAACCGGATCAGACCGGATGAAACCGGTTAAAACCGGAAGCAACCAGAACAAACCTGCTCAAACTGGATGTTACCGGATCTAACCGGTTCAGACTGGATCAAACCGGTTCAGACCGGCTCCAACCGGATCAAGCCGGATCGAACGGGATCAAACCGGATCAAACCGGCTCAAACTGGTTCAAACCGGATCAAACCGGCTCAAACCGGTTCAAACAGGATCAGACCGGATCAAACCGGTTCAGACCGGATCAAACCGGATGGAACCGGATCAAACCGGATCAAACTGGTTCAAACCGGATCAAACCGGTTCAAACCGGTTCAGACTGGATCAAACCTGTTACAACTGGCTCAAGCCGGTTCCAACCGGATCAAGCAGGTTCCAACCGGATCAAACCGGATGGAAACGGATCAAACCGGCTCAAACTGGATGAAACCGGTTCCAACCGGATCAAACCGGATCAGACCGGATGAAACCGGCTAAAACCGGATGGAACCGGATCAAACCGGTTCAAACCGGATCAGACCGGATGAAACCGGTTAAAACCGGAAGCAACCAGATCAAACCTGCTCAAACTGGATGTAACCGGATCTAACCGGTTCAGACTGGATCAAACCGGTTCAGACCGGCTCCAACCGGATCAAGCCGGATCGAACGGGATCAAACCGGATCAAACCGGCTCAAACTGGTTCAAACCGGATCAAACCGGCTCAAACCAGTTCAAACAGGATCAGACCGGATAAAACCGGTTCAGACCGGATCAAACCGGATGGAACCGGATCAAACCGGATCAAACTGGTTCAAACCGGAACCGGTTCAGACTGGATCAAACCGGTTACAACCGGCTCAAGCCGGTTCCAACCGGATCAAACCGGATGGAACCGGATCAAACCGAATCAAACCGGCTCAAACTGGATCAAACCGGTTCCAACCGGATCAAACCGGATCAGACCGGATGAAACCGGTTAAAACCGCAAGGAACCGGATCAAACCGGATCAGACCGGATGAAACCGGTTAAAACCGGAAGCAACCGGATCAAACCGGCTCAAACTGGATGTAACCGGATCTAACCGGTTCAGACTGGATCAAACCGGTTCAGACCGGCTCCAAGGATCAAGCCGGATCGAACGGGATCAAACCGGATCAAACCGGCTCAAACTGGTTCAAACCGGATCAAACCGGCTCAAACCAGTTCAAACAGGATCAGACCGGATGAAACCAGTTCAGACCGGATCAAACCGGATGGAACCGGATCAAATTGGTTCAAACCGGATCAAACCGGTTCAAACCGGTTCAGACTGGATCAAACTGGTTCCAACTGGCTCAAGCCGGTTCCAACCGGATCAAACCGGATGGAACCGGATCAAAAAACCGGATCAAACTGGATCAAACCGGTTCCAACCGACTCAAGCCGGTTCCATACAGATCAAAGCGACTCAAACCGGATCAAACCGGATGGAACCGGTTCACGCCAGCTCAAACTGGTTCAAACCGGATCAAACCGGATCAAACCGGATCAAACCGGATGGAACCCGATCAAACCAGCTCAAACTGGTTCAAACGGGATCAAACCGGCTCAAACCGGTTCAAACCGGATCAGACCGGATGAATCCGGTTAAAACCGGATGCAACCGGATCAAACCGGCTCAAACTGGATGTAACCGGATCTAACCGGTTCAGACTGGATCAAACCGGTTCAGACCGGCTCCAACCGGATCAAGCCGGATCCAACGGGATCAAACCGGATCAAACCGGCTCAAACCGGATCAAACCAGGTCAAACCGGTTCAGATCAGGTCAAACCGGTTCAGACCGGATCAAACCGGAACAAACCGGATCAGAATGGATGGAACCGGATCAAACCAGTTCAATCTGGTTCAAACCGGATCAAACCGGATCAAGCCGGTTCAAACCGGATCAAAACGGCTCAAACCGGTTCCAACCGACTCAAGCCGGTTCAAACCGGATCAAACCGGATGAAACGGGCTCAAACCGCATCAAACCGGATCAAACCGGTTCAGACCGGTTCCAACCGGCTCAAGCCCGTTCAAACCGGATCAAACCGGTTCAAACCGCATCAAACCCGATCAAACCGGCTCAAACCGGATCAAGCCAGATCAAACCGGTTCAGACCGCATCAAACCGGATGGAACCGGATCAAACCGGATCAAACCGGATGGAACCAGATTAAACCAGCTCAAACTGGTTCAAACCGGATTAAACCGGCTCAAATCGGTTCAAACCGGATCAGACCGGATGAAACCGGTTCAGATCGAATCAAACCGGATGGAACCGGATCAAACCAGCTCAAACTGGTTCAAAACAGTTCAAGCCGGTTCCACCGGATCAAACCGGTTCCAACCGTCTCAGACCGATTCACCGGCTCAAACCGGATCAAACCAGCTCAAACCGGTTCAGACGGGATCAAACCGGATGGAACCGGATCAAACCGGCTCAAACTGGTTGAAACTGGTTCAAAACGGATCAAACCGGTTCAAACCGGCTCAAACCGGATCAAACCGGCTCAAACCGGTTCAGACCGGATCAAACCGGATGGAACCGGATCAAACCGGCTCAAACTGGTTGAAACTGGTTCAAACCGGCTCAAACCGGATGAAACCGGATGGAACCGGATCAAACCGGATCAAACCGGTTCACACCGGATGGAACCCGATCAAACCAGCTCAAACTGGTTCAAACCGGATGTAACCGGTTCAAACCGGTTCAGACTGGATCAAAGCGGTTCAGACCGGTTCCAACCGTCTCAAGCCGGTTCAAACCGTATCAAACCGGATAAAAACGGTTCAGACCAGTTCCAACCGGCTAAGGCGGTTCGAATCGGATCAAACCGGATCCAACCGGCTCAAACCGGTTCAAACCGGATCAGACCGGAATGAAACTGGTTCAGACCGGATCAAACCGGATGGAACCGGATCAAACCGGCTCAAACTGGTTCAAACCCCATCAAACTGGCTCCAACCGGTTCAAACCGGACCAAACCGGATGGAACCTGATGTAACCGGATCAAACCGGTTCAGACTGGATCAAACCTGTTCAGACCGGTTCCAACCGGATCAAGCCGGTTCAAACCGGATCAAACCGGATCAAGCCGGTTCAAACCGGATCAAACCAGCTCAAACCGGATCGAACCGGATGGAACCGGATGGAACCGGATCAAGCCAGCTCAAACTGGTTCAAACGGGATCAAACCGGATCAAACTGGTTCAAACCGCATCAAACTGGCTCAAACCGGTTCAGACCGGATCAGACCGGATCAGACCGGATCAGACCGGATGAAACCAGTTCAGACCGCATCAAACTGGTTGGTGCCGGATCAAACCGGTTCAAACCGGATGAAACCGGTTCAAACCGGATGAAACCGGATCAAACCGGTTCAGACTGGATCAGACAGGATCAAGCCGGATGGAACCGGCTCCAACCGTGATGGGACCGGATCAAACCGGATGAAACCGGTTCCAACCGGATCAAACTGGATGGAACCGGATCAAACCGGATCGAACCGGTTCACACCGTATCAAACCGGATCAGACCGGATCAAGCCGGTTCACACCGGATCAAACCGGATCAGTCCGGATCAAGCCGGATGGAACCGGCTCCAACCGGATGGGACCGGATCAAACCGGATCAAACCGGTTCCAACCGGATCAAACTGGATGGAACCGGATCGAACCGGTTCACACCGGATCAAACCGGATCAGACCGGATTGAACCAGATCAAATGGATCAAACCGGTTCAGACCGGATCAAACCGGATGGAACCGGATCAAAAAACCGGATCAAACCGAACGAACCGGCTGAAGCCGGATCAAACCGGATCGAACCAGAAGAAACCGGATCGAACCGGATCGAACCGGATGAATCAGAATCAAACCTGATCCAAATGGAACTAACCGGATTAAACCGGATCAAACCGGATCGGACCGGATCGAACCGGATCGAACCAGATGAAACCAGATCGAACCAGATGAAACCGGATCGAACCGGATGGAACCGGATCAAACCGGCTCGAACTGGATAAAACCGGATCGGACCGGATCGAACCGAACCAAATCCGACCAGACCAGACGAGACCAGATCAGACCAGAGCAGACCAGACCAAAACTGACTAGACTAGACGAGACCAGATCAGACCACACTGAACCGGACCAGACAAGACGAGATCAGACGAGACCAAATCAGACCAGACCAGACCAAAGCGGACCAGTCCAGACGAGACCAGATCAGACCAAACCGGACCAGACCAGACTAATCCGGACCAGACCAGACCAGACCAAATCGGACCAGACCAGACCAGACCAGACTAAACCGGACCAGATCAGACTAGACCAAACCGGACCAGACCAGACCAGACCAAATCGGACCAGACCGGATAAAACCGGATCAAACTGGATCAAACCGGATCAAACCGGACCGGACCAAACCGGATCAGACTGGTCAAACCGGATAAAACTGGATCTGACCGGACCAAAACGGATGAAACCAGACCAGACTGGACCAAACCGGATAAAACCGGATCAAACTGGATAAAACCGGACCAGACCGGATCCAACTGGATCAGACCGGATCGAACTGGATCGGACAGGATAAAACCGGATCGGACCGGATAAAACCGGATCAAACCGGACCGAGCCGGACCAAACCGGATCGGACCAGATCAAACCAGATAAAACCGGATAAAAGCGGACCAAACCGGATAAAACCGGACTAAACCGGGTAAAACCGGATCAAACTGGATAAAACCGGACCAGACAGGATCGAACCGGATCAGACCGGATAAAACCAGATAAAACCGGATCAGACCAGATGAGACCAGACCAAACCAGACCACACCGGAACAGACCAGACCAAACCGGACCAAACCGGACCAAACCGGGCCACGCCGGACCAGACCAGACCAAACCGGACTAAACCGGATCAGACCAAACCGGACCAAACCAAACCGGACCAGACCAGACCAGATCAGACTAGACCAAACCGGATCAGACCAGACCAGACTAGACCAGATCAGCCTAGACCAAACCGGACCAGACCAGACCAAACCAGACCAGCCTAGACCAGACCAAACCTGAGCACAACAGACCAGATTACACCACACCAGACTGGACTAAACCAGATCAGACCAGAGCAGACTAGTCCAGACCAGATCATGCCAGACTAGACTAGACCAGACCAGACCAGGCTAGATCAGACCAGACCATACTAAATCATATTAGACCAGACCAGAGTCCCTTCTACTTAGCTCTTAGAGCCTGTGATAAGGTGCAGGACTCAGGGCAAAATCAGACCCTACATCATCATCATTATTGAAGTATTGCCAATATTTACAAATCAGATTTTACCCCCAAATCTAATTTTCTAACTTCTCTAGAAACAGGAAGCCCTGGAAAAACTGAGCCCACATTTCCCCATGACAAGCATCGGCCTTAGCTGGGCAGCTGCTGTCCCTCAGCAGGCCACACTCTCTATTTCATCCTAGCCCCCGCTATTCCCTGCTGTCTGGAACCAGCTTGCTTCACTGGTCCCCACCAGCCCCCGTGGGCATGTGACATGGGGCTTCTTGCTGAAGTCAAAAGATGGATGAGAGACCCAGTAGTTCTGCTACTTCCCACTCATCATTTCAACTGCCTCTGGAAACACTCAAGTGAGCCAATCCAGGTGGAACATGAGGCACCTGTGAAAATGTGAGTTGCAGGAGAAGGTGTGAACCCAGAATCCAGCCTCAAAGGCATCGGGAAAAAGCCCAGGAGCCAGGGATGGCCCAGGGTCTCCACTCCACTTGCCTCTGCTTGGGCGCACCTCTTGTGGACACATTCACCTGCCTCAAAGGCACAAAGCCAGGTCATCTCCCTCCAGGGAACCCCTTCCTCTCCTGTCACTGTCCAGAGTCATCCTTTCTCCACCTGGCTGAGCAGGGCTGGGAGGTAGGAGTGCATGGGGTGACATGGGGCTTTCTCCACCCAGTGCACTCTGTGCAGAAGGCCCACAGACAACTGTCACTTCATCAAAAGCCTCACACCTCTCCTTCCATGGACCCAGCCCCATTTTCTCCCACAAACAGCCTTTGCTCACCTGAGACCCTAGGCAGGCAGTGGCACAGGACTCTCCCCTCCTGGAAGGTGGAGGCTGCTGTTATTAGTGTGCCAGGGACTCTTCTGCTGGAAAGGGTGCCAGGTCCAGTTGGCTCAAGCCCAAGCCTCCTGATCCCAGACCCCTCCCAACTGAAATCCCCTCGCCCACCAGCTGACAGCCTGTGGGTCAACAGAAGGTTTGAGAATTATCCCCTGACAGCACTTCAGCTTCATAGCCACCATTACAGAGCAATGGGTAGAGCCTCCCTGTGCACGGATTTCATAACCAGTCATTGGGTTAGAGCAAATCAGTGATTTAAATATTTGGCCCTGCTGGCACTGGGAAGTGTGTGTGTCCATGGAAAACTCCATGGTAAACCCACAAAGGCTGTGGGGACCAAGCTTTGCCGCTGAGGGCTGCGAACTGGGGAGTGGAAAAGCCTGACCTGCCTGGGGAGGGCCCTAGCATTTTCTGACCTGCACCTGAACCCACAAATGATCACCCAGCATGCTGGCACAGTACCCTCACGTGTGGCCAGTGTCTGAGGGTTCAGGGCAAGGCGGGCACAGGACTGTGGGTGGGATGGCTGGGCAACAGCCACCTACATAAGAAAAAAAGCGAAAGAAAATTCATCATTTCCATCAGGCAGTGGTCAGGCCAGTTGAGTTTAGTGAATAAAAGAAGGTTTTTACCTTAAGCATCAATGTTTGTGTTTCTTTCAACACTCTTCTATATTGTGGTTTAAATTACATTTCTTTTTCAAAAGCTGTAATGATTGAATTAGTCAGTGTCATTTTGTTTGCATGTGACAGAATCCCCACTTGAACTTGCTCAGGAAAGAGGATGGCTGTTAGACTGAGGATGTTATGCTGAGTGCAATGAGGCAGCCTCCAAAGGACAAACAATGCCCAGCTCCACCGTATGAAGCACTAGCATAGCCAAACTCACAGGGACACACAGTGGAAAAGTGGGTGCCAGGGGCTGGGGAGAGGGCATGGGGAGTTTAATGGGGACAGAATTTCAGGTTTGCAAGATGAAAAGAGTTATGGAGCTAAACGGTGGTGATGTTTGCACAACAGCGTGAATGCACTAAGTGCCACTGAACTGCACACTTAAAAATTAAGATGGTGAATTTTATGTTATATGTATTTTGTGATACATTTTTTTTTTTTTTTTTTGAGACGAAATCTTGCTCCGTCACCCAAGCTGGAATGCAATGGTGCGTTCTCGGCTCACTGCAAACTCTGCCTAGTGAGTTCAAGCGATTCTCCTGCCTCAGCCTCCCGAGTGGCTGGGATTACAGGTACCCACAACCACACCCAGCTAATTTTTATATTTTTAGTAGAGACAGAGTTTCACCATGTTGGCCAGGCTGGTCTCAAACTCCTGACCTCAGGTAATCCACCTGCCTTGGCCTCCCAAAGTGCTGGGATTACAGGTGTGCACCACCACGCCCAGCCTATCACAATTTTTAAAAATTAAAAAATAAATAAGGCCAGGTTCAGTGGCTCACACCTATAATTCCAGCACTTTGTTGCTGTCGTTGTTGGGTTTTTAATTACTGACTCAACCTTATTACTTGTTACTGACCAGTTTGTATTTTCTATTTTTCATAAATCAATTTTGGTAGATAATATGTTTCTAGGACTTTATCTATTTTTTTCTGGTTAAGCAATGTGTTGTCATATAACTGTTCCAGAAGTCTAAGACCCTTTGTATTTGGGGAGTATCAGTTGTAAAATCTCCTTTTTATTTATAATTTTATCTATTTGAATCTTTTCTGTTTTTCATACACTTACTAATGATTTGTCAATTTGTTTATCTTAAAAAAAAAAAATTCTTGGCCGGGCATGGTGGCTCACACCTATACTCCCAGCAATTTGGGAGGCCAAAATGGGCAGATCACAAGGTCAAGAGATCAAGACCATCCTGGCTAATATGGTGAAACCCCGTCTCTAGGAAAAATACAAAAAATTAGCAGGGCGTTGTGGTGGGCACCTGTAGTCCCAGTTACTTGGTAGGCTGAGACAGGAGAATGGTGTGAATCCGGGAGGTGGAACTTGAAGTGAACCAAGATCGAGCCACTGCACTCTAGCCTGGGCGACAGAGCAAGACACCGTCTCAAAAAAAAAAAACACAAAAAAAACCTCTTAGTTTTGTTAATCTTTTCTACTATTTTTCTAGCCTCTTTTCTTTGGTTTTGCTCTGCTGTTTATTATTATTTTCCTTCTGTTAATATTGGAATTAGAATGTTCCTTTTCTAGTTCCTTGGGGTAAAATAATAGGTTATTTCAGTTATTTCTTTTTTTCTTAATGTAGTCATTTATTGCTACAAAATTCCTTCTTAGTACTGATTTTACTGCATTCCCTAAGTTTTGATATATTGTGTTTCTGTTTTCATTTGTCTCCAGTTTTTTTTTAAATTTCTTTTGTATTTCTACTTTGATTCATTTGTTCTTCAGGAGTGCATTCTTTAATTTTCACATATTTGTGAACTTTCTATTTTTCTCCTGTTATTTATTTCTAGTTTCATAGCATTGTAATTATAAGAGATACTTGATAGGATTTCAATCTTCTTAAATTGTTAAAACTTGCTGTGATCTATCACCTGGATTCCTTAGCTTTTGTGAAGGATTTTTCATGCATAAATGGTTATTCAAATTGATGGTTCTGTTAGGGAATGAGCACTGGAGAGTTTTATTCTGCCGTCTTCCTGTCACTCCAAAATCTCTTCAATTTCTCAATAATGTTTTAACAAAAGGCTCAATATTTGTATTTTATGATGAAACATGCAAATTATATAGCCAGTCCTGTCTGTGAAAGTCCTGGAGTTCTAGCCCCACCATTCAGCATACACTATTTGCATCACAACTCCTTTTATTAACGTTGCAAAGCACTTGCCTTCTATGTTTCATATTAGTCGTTTCTTTATGTTCTCCCTATGACATTAATGTTCACCAAGTTTTCACTCTGCTGTCAGATTTTATCTTTATTCTTTTGGAGAAGTCATGATACCTATCATTATTTTATTTTTAGTTCACAGACCAAGCTGATACATAACCTGAAATAGTTTGGCAACTTTATTTTTGACTTTGAGATACAGACTCTTTGGACATTTTTTAAAAGTACTCTAGCTTAGAACAAAGGCTCTCATAGTAGAAGTTTTGATCAAATATACCTTGATATTGTAAAGGTCCCTGAGGCAAAAAAAAAAAAAAAAAGGTGTGTAATTTCCAAGTGGAAAAGATTTCTAGCTTATAAATTTCTTTCCTATCCTAAAAAGCATCTAGTACCTTTTAGCTTTAGGAAGCACACCATTTTGTCCACAATGTATAGACATACCTCACTTCCAGAGAAGGTGCCTGCTTCAGAGTAAGTGTAGGATAATTGAAAGTTTACAAATTAGCACATTTCATTGCTTTAAAGTGTCAACTCAGACATAGGAGGTAGAATACCATAAGAAATAATTTAAACTTAATTATTTAAAAGAAGACATAATTCTACAAGTTTTTTAAAACCTTTAGACCCATGTCTCAAGATTTAATCTTCTGCCGGGCGCGGTGGCTCAAGCCTGTAATCCCAGCACTTTGGGAGGCCGAGGCGGGCGGATCACAAGGTCAGGAGATCGAGACCACAGTGAAACCCCGTCTCTACTAAAAATAGAAAAAATTAGCCGGGCGCGGTGGCGGTCGCCTGTAGTCCCAGCTACTCAGGAGGCTGAGGCAGGAGAATGGCGGGAACCCGGGAGGCGGAGCTTGCAGTGAGCCGAGATCGCGCCACTGCACTCCAGCCTGGGCAACAGCGTGAGACTCCGTCTCAAAAAAAAAAAAAAAAAAAAAAAAAAAAAAAAGATTTAATCTTCTATTTAATTTATCTGCCAACAATGCTATAGTAGAAGTGAAATAAGCCAGTTTTTAAAACTAGTGAAACTGTTCACATTAGGGGATATTTTAGACACATTAAAATCAGATTCACCTTTTCTGGTCTAAAAACAAAACAAAATCCAACAGAATACTAGAAGAATTGTGAGGAAATAGTAGACATATTGTGTATTTCATAATTAGCTTAAAGTTTGCTTTAACATTTTAAGGTGTGTTTTTTTCTTTCTTCACAACATTCATTGACTCTATTTAGCCAACATTTAATACAATTATTTCAAGTTTATCAGGCAATAAACTTTGGTGAAGTTTCTTTGAATTTGAAATAAGTGAGTAAAAAATGGAGCATTAAATATGTATTATTTGTCATCTAGACTTAGAAAAACATGGAATCCTTTACTACTGGTTTTCAAATTAGACCTCTGCTAAGTAACTTCTATCAACTTGTTTTAAAACAGTGTGTAGACCTGTAAAACTTCCAAAACACTTTACTGAAAAAAAAAATGAATGGAGTTACTGTTTGGGCAAACTGACCTCTTTGGTTAAACAATTAAATCCAACTTCTAGGAGTCTCTTGAATATTATAATTTTTTAAAAAATTAAGTCCATAAAATTTCACTTCAGAGTGCTTAAATTCTGCAGCCCTGAGTTAGGATCTGAAGATTAATGAGATAGTTTATCGTCACTAACTAGCCCACAAGAGAATGAATACTAATTAATTCATCATCAACAAAACTACCCCAAATGAGGACAGCCATAGAGAAAACACGTAGCTGTACTATTACCTAAAATATTAAGACAGTATAATTGAGTGTTTTCAATATTGACTGCACATCAGAGTAACCTACATATGTGTGCAGAGGTTATGGGTGTGAAGACCAGGGGTGAAAAATTACCAGTGCATGAGGAGTCCTACCCTCAGAATTTCTGATTTATTTGGTTCTGGTGGAGCTGGGAACTGGGTATATTGAAAGCATCCCAAGTATTTTTAATTGGCGCTTTGGTGGATAAAATTATTTTTTTCAATTTATCACCAAGAATGTTAATACAGCCTCAGACAAATGAGTAATGGATTCATTGTAGCTGCACCTATAGATTTGCATGAAAAGTCTCAGTATCATTTTTCCATGTGAAAGAAGTTTTGTTTTACGCTAAAATAAATGTGGGGCACTTTCCTTAAAACAGAGCCCTGAATTGTGGTGGTGAAGGTTCTGTTTGCTTTGTTTCACTTTGTGTTTCATCCGTGGGCATGATAATTACAGCTGAGTCCCAGCAGCATATGGCAGTGGGCTGGGGAGA
Source organism: Macaca nemestrina (assembly GCF_043159975.1). Lineage (NCBI taxonomy): Eukaryota > Metazoa > Chordata > Mammalia > Primates > Cercopithecidae > Macaca > Macaca nemestrina. The sequence goes on along the minus strand of NC_092143.1, from coordinate 61,061,204 downwards.
AGAAAACCAAATGAGGACAAAAGCACAAATACAAAAATAAACATAAGTCAAGTTTGTGCTGCTGGATAGTTTTCTTTCATCTTTCTGTGAGGTTAATTAACTGCACAGTATGTCTTTGCCACTCTGATGCATCCAAAGCATCCCAGAAGGCTCCTCCTCCACAATCTAAATTATAATGATGCCTGACGGTTGCAGAATTTTTAGTTTAACTAGAATGTACCGAATCATTCTGGACAATGCAAAAGTGAACCTTAACCATTATCCATATTATAAACTGAATTTCCATTGCAGGATCTTACTGAGGCCAAGAGCTGGTGCTGACAGATTCAACAACACACGTTCTGCACTCCGGCTGTGAGAGGTCCTACCCCACACTATATCAAACCTACCAAACACCCCCATCAACCACATTAAAATTGCTTCAAAAGTTTTTACAAGGAGTATTATAAATTTGCTTTTAAAACTATCTGCCTGTGAGCCCTTCATTTCATTATAATTGACCATATTTATCTTCAACTTTGAAGAATTGAAAAAAAAATTATCCCATAGATTGTTTTCAAATTATGAAGATGAGAAGTTACCTTTTGTGAACACCTAACTAAACATTATTTGGTTTCTTTAGAGTTTTGTCCTTCCGTTTTACATCAAACATTTCTTTTCTAGTCCAAGATATTAGGTATTATCATAGTCCTCTAACATCTCTTAAGCCCTAGACTTGTGCCTAAGTGTCTGATGAATAAATAAGACCTTGGTGCCTCAACTCGAAGATTCCAATGAGAGACTGAATCCACAAAAGGAGAGTGGACAGAACATATGTGACAACAGAACTCTGAGCTACAATTCCTGCAACAGCCAGCCCAGAGCAGACAGGACTAGTCATGGCCTGCCAGCTACTCTATTCCTCCTTTCCCTCCAATCAGAACTTGCTTCAAGCCTTCCCTTTTTCCTCTGTAAAGCTTATTTCCCTATCTGCCTTTGAGTCTCTGCCAAACGCCAGTGATTGTGGCTGATTCCCTTGCTACAGCAAGTACTGAGTCAATAGCTTTGCTTATTTTCATTCAACTAGTCTTCCTTTATTTCCATGCCAGCAAGGAAATATGGGAAAGGAGCTGATGACTGACTCCACATCTGACTTCTAATGATGTCTTTCATTCCAGCTTGCATTTAGAGGTCTACATGACATTATACACCTAATGAAGAGAGAGGGAATCAGCAGTTTACACTGCAGAGACTAAAGAATTTGGTAATTCAATACCATAGCAGTATAGTCCATTCTGATTGATAAAATATTGGTACAATTTTAAAATAATAAAGTTTTTAATAATCATTTTTAGAAGCAGACTAATCTGCAAAGAGGTGGCCTTTATGCAAAAGGCCACATAAGCCCTGGTCAAAGGTAAGAATCATTTAGGATCATTCAAATCCAACTAGGAGTAGCAATACAAGGAGATTTCTGTTAGTCTCATGGGTGTCAAAATTATTTCTCTTTCTTGAGAATATAAAAAAAAAAAAACCCTAGAGCTACAATAAGTTATGTTAGTGAACATAATTAAATAAAACTGTACAATATTGACTCCCAATAGCCTTACCTTTATTTGCTACCTTCAGCTGTAGAGTTTTTCTCTTTCCTTCACAGACGTCAACAGCATAATATAGGAAATCAGCAATTTAAAAATAGTCCATTTTATTATTGATGCAAAGACAAACCAGTGAGGACAGAAACATATATCTGAATTTCAAGTATGCAAAGCTCTCTAATTAAAATTCAAGATCATACTTAATCATCCAGATTTCCCAATTGTGTAAGTAGTGCTCTAGAATTAGGGCAGTCTCGACTCACTATAGCATCTTTTACTGTTCTCATTGGATGACTGAAATACTATGGCCAGAAACAAACAGAGGAAAATGAGTGTATGTGTATGTGTATGGATGTATGTTTGTGTGTATTCCGAAGAACCGTATTCCTATTGTTTCTACATGCCCTGATCTTAAGTGTTCTCATCTCTCTCTCTCTCTCTCACACACACACGTACACATGCACATACACACACACATGCACACACACACACAACTATAGGAGGTGATGATTATGTGAATTAGCTTGATTGTAGTAATTATTTCACAATGTATATATACATCAAAACATCATGTTGAATATCTTAAATTTTTTACAATTTCAGTTTGTCAGTTGTACCTCAATAAAGCTCAGAAAAAATAAAATAAATTTATTAATATTATAAATATATGGCAGTAAAATATATAGACTATTTTCATGTATGATAAATATATATTTTAACATTTAATCATTGATAAAACATTAATAATAAATAAAGTTATGAATGAGACTGAAATAGCTACAGTCTATAAAATACAGTTTTCAATGCTACCATGTAGTTTTTAGGCAAAATTTCTAAGAAGTATGCTCAAGTGTGTTAGCCAACTGCCAAGATGGCCCTCCAAGATTCACATATTCTGGAATGTACTTCCAGTTGTATGCTTTCACACATTTTACTGGGGTTGGCCTGTGTGACCAATAGAATAAGGCAGAAGTAATGAAGAATGATGATGTGTCACACCCAAGATTAAGTATGAAAGTCACTGTGATTCTCTCTCATCGATTGATGTGGGGAAAGCCAGCTGCCATGTCCTGAACATTACTATGGAGAGTTCCATTTAGCAAGAAACGGAGGCCATGATTGAGTAGTGTTGGAGATAATTCGGCAGGGTCCTAATACCAGGACTATGTTTACATTCAAGTTAAACCAAATTAATTAAATTTTATTTCTTCAAAGTAGGGATCCTTTTGTGTAAGAAAATAATTGAAATTTCTACTTATGTAAAATTTAAGTTTCTACACTTAAAACTCCTATCTTGACCATGCTAATAAGGATGCTGAATATTGGATCAACATTTTTCCCTTTTGAGTAGCACTATGTATTTATCCTTTGATTAACTTTCCCATCATTCATGTTTAATTCTAATGTCAAAATTAAAAGTATATATCTGTATGCAAAACAGAGACTATAAATCTAATTTTCATTATGATTACCAAAGTTATCTGAAACTTTTTAAAAGGAGGAGACAAATTTGTACAGTCAAAGAAAAACCCCTTCTCCAAATACACCTCTCTTCCCGCAGCCACTGTTGATACCTCCACTAAAACATGCAAATCTTCCTTAATGTCAAGTGTGATGGTGATTTGTCAGCTTTGATCTCAGCTGATCCCTTTGCAACACTGACCCCCTGACTACTCCTTAGAAAATGTTTGCTCTTTCAGCTACATTGCCTGTGCTTTCTGCAGTTTCTCCACTTATATTTTTATCTCTTCTAGATCAGTCCTCTTAGCTGGTTTCTTTTTTCTTTATCACTCACGAATTGAGTTGCTCCACAGATCTGCCTTCATCTGACATTTCTTTCCAACCTTTACTGTATAACCTCATTCCATAATTTCGACTCATTTTTGCTGGTCACTTCCATGTTTCTATCTTCCAGGATATGTTAATTATCTCCTGTGCCCCATCCTCCTCTCCTCACTCAGCAAATTTCTAGGGTTATTATCTTTGAAGGGATATCTGCTGCACATTTATAACGCCATAACCCACAAGAACTTAAATTCAGCATATCAAGCACGATCTCATTTTCATACCATACCTGTAGCATCTCCTCATCAGGAGTGTCCTGTTTTAATAAATCATGATGCCTCTTACCTAGTTACTAAATATTGAGGTTTTCTGTGTTTCTCCTCTCCCTGCACTCTCTGAATAAGAGACTATTCTAGCACTCTACTTGCTAGCATTTCTTCAAGTTATTCTCATTTTTTGCCATTGTACTTTCCTTAGTTTGTAATTTATTATTTCTTGCCAAGATCTCTATATTAACTTTCCAGTTAGAGTCCCTACCTCCAATTAGTGTCATGGTAGGCAGAATAATGGCCCTCCAAAGATGCCCATGACCTATTTCTTGTAACTTGTGGATATGTTACCTTATATAAGAAAAGGACTTTGCCGGTGTGATTAAGGTTAAAGACTTCAGAATAAGGAGATTATCATGGATTTTCTGGATAGACTCAATCAAATCCCATGAGTCCTGAGTTTAAGCAGCAACATTTCCTGGATGCAATCAAAAGAGTTGTGAGAACATAAGAAGGGTCACGGAGATGAAATTTTGCTGTCATTGAAGAGGGAGGAAGGGGCAAGAAGCCAAGGACCATAGCTGCCTCCTAGGAACTGGAAGTCAAGGAAGCAGATTTTTCCATAGAGCTTCCAGAAAGAAACACAGTCTGCTGACACCTTGATTTTAGCCCAGTGTGTCCTGTGTCCATCTTCTGATCTATAGAATTAAATAATAAACATAAATAAATAAAATATTTTCATATGTAATGTATATGAAATATATATACCATATTTTTAGTAAAAAATAATAAATGTGTATATTTTTAAGCAAATGAGTTTGTGGTAATTTGTTAGGGAAACAGAGAAAACTAATATATCTCTATGAATAACTTTCATTTCACGAATAGACAATCTTTCTAAAATACCATTATGTTCATGAAAATATGTTTATAAATTTTTATGCTGTATAACAAATTACAACAAACTTAGCAGCTAAAAAAACATACATACTTTATTATCTCACAGTTTCCATGGATCAGGCACACCTTAGCTAAGTTTTCTGCTCAAGATGTCAGCAGGAGTGGTGATCTCATTTAAAGTTCATTTCCTCTCCCAAACTCACTGGTTGTTGACAGAAATTTGCTCCTCTTCCCTGTAGGACAGAAGGCTTTAGCACCTAGAAGACACTGGCAGTTCTCTTCCAGGTTCCCTTTCCACACATGGCAGATCATTTCTTCAGAGTCAACAGGAAAGCAACTCTTACTGCTTCTCCTTTCTGTGACCTCAAGACCTTCTTGTGAAGGGCTCAACTGATTAGTTTGCATCGCGATACCCAGGATAATCTCACTTTTGATTAACAGCATCCATTTATAAAGGAGCTTAATTACATTTGTAATCCTTCATTTTGCCACATAACATAATTACAGGACTAGCCTCCCATTGCATTGGTTATAAGCATGTTACAGGTTCTACCTACACTCAACAGGAGGCTCTTACAAGTGTGTGGGTCCCTTGATCACCTTAGAATTTGGCCTACTATATGTGCTACCTAAAAATTCTGGCCCCTGTATTTCTTCTCTCACCTCTATGCTTTTCTACTTGTTGTCCTTCTAGAATTCCTCCTGGAATGCATTCAACACCCCTACCAACCTTTGAGATGCTACCTCCAATCCTGTGTTTACCTCTGGCACAGCACCACTCAAATTTAACTGACATAGTAAATTATCACACTCAAAAATATTTTTTCTGAAAATAGATCTAATACATTATAATACTGTGTGTGAGTGTGTGTGTGTAAATCCATTGGATTTCTTAAATTAATAACCCAAGAAAGCTGAGTATAGCTAACTGTACCCTTCCATTCTGTCAATGTTACAAACGTTTTCAAACAACAAATCTTCTATGATTCTGCCTGAGGTGACTGCGTTCTTCCCTGTGTGTTGTGGTCATTAATTTTATACTTTGGGAAATGGTTTTGATCCATAATTGCTGACAAAAGTTGTACAAATAATAGTGTTAGCCCTGTCACAAAGTATCAGGGAAAGACAGTCATGATGAATATTAAAATGCAAATTTTCTGTAGGAAATTGTAGTGCAAGATAAAGAATAAAAATCATCAGGCAATTAGGTAGTGACAGAAGCCATTTGATACTGTGGCAGTCACTGTGCATATCATTGTGTGAACTGGATGGAACATATCTGGAGGACCTTGATCTTAGGAGCTGAGGCCTGTCTTAACTGCAAAGGGGTTTTAGACACATTGAAGAAGCAGGATAAACCTGCACCCCAAATTTAGTTTGAATGTCAAGAATGATGTCACATACACCAAGAAAGTGCAAAAACATTTATTATTCGGCCAGGCGCAGTGGCTCACACCTGTAATCCCATCACTTTGAGAGGCCAAGGAGGGCAGACCACGTGGTCAGGAGATTGAGACCATCCTGGCTAACACGGTGAAACCCCGTCTCTACTAAAAATACAAAACATTAGCTGGGCATGGTGGCGGGCGCCTGTAGTCCCAGCTACTCAGGAGACTGAGGCAGGAGAATGGCATGAACCCTGGAGGCGGAGTTTGCAGTGAGCCGAGATGGCGCCACTGCACTCCAGCCTGGGCAACAGAGCAAGACTCCGTCTCAAAAAAAAAAAAAAAGTTATTATTCATATAATGAGGCTTTCAGGGAGAGAGTAAAGTAGGCCTCCCTCACTAGTTTGAAATGTCTTCAGAGAGTAAGGAAAGTAGCCTGGGTTGAGTTTTTATTGTAGGTAAGAGGCAGGGCCAGGGTGCGGGGTCCCACATTCAGAAAAGGACATGTGTGGTTTAGACTTCCTACTACTACCAAAAGAGGGAGAATCTGGGCTTTTCTTCCCCTGGTGTAGAGAGGAAAATGGAGGCATAAAACTTAAAAACTATTAGCATCAAACAAAAATGATAGACTTAGATTATTTATTACAAAGAAATTTGAGAGATTTGAGAAAGATTGCCAAAAATGATGCTGGGAATGCATTCGCATAGGAATATTATCATGACTTCATAGCTGAATTATTTCATGCACCATATCCAGGTCTGTAGTGCCCACCCTACTCCCAAGGGCACGCAGGAACACAAGTAATTGACTGTCGAACATCCAGATATCGCAGCAATAGATTTTGAACAACCTGAGAACAGGAAGCATATTTTACATGTCTTCATATTCCCAGACTTGAACATGGTACTCGAACGTGGAACTAGCGTACAGTAAATGTTCAATAAATGTTTACGGAATAAATGAATCTATACACTCTAATATATTTTTTAAATTTATTTTAAAATATTTGAGTGTAAATAGTGTGGTAGCAGGTATGATAATTCCTTTTGGGCAGTTAGATAAAATGTGTACTGCTTTAATCAGTATTACACACTCCAAGATGGTTGGTTATCATTTTAAATACCCTTACCAGGGATCCTCATTCCAGATGCAGCTTCTACAAAGGCTTACATTATATGTATTTATCATGAACGTAATCGAGTATGAATTGACATAGGGACTCCAGTGATAAAATAAGTAGTGTCCCAGGTATGTGGATTGACTAGAAATGCTGTGTAGCCCTTTGACCCTGGCATGAGCACGGTCTAAGAATCTAATAAGCCAAATAATCCATCTCCTCAGGAGTGATGCCAATAGTTTAGGGCTCCGTTCAGGCTTCTGCTCAGAAATATACGGAGGAGTCTGAACCCCAGGGTTCTTGAATACAACCCAAAATGGCCAAAGCCCATGAGCCAAGCCTCTCTGGTCTTGGGGTAACCTCATTCCTTCACCACAGTTGTATCAGTTGCCAAGGGTGTCAAACGATTTTTTTAAACATTGGGAGATGATACTCTATAATTTGTTTGTATCAGCCTCTTATAAGAGTTTTTAAAAATAGTGAGAGCTGACACCTCAGAGAGCTTACAAGAAAAACATACGTGGTTATACTTTTTTGCCTGTTCTCTAATATGTGCTTTTACATATTCAGAATTGTGTATGCAGAATTGGGTCTGTCTTTATCTCACCATCTTCTTAGAAGGACATATTACTCCGGTATGACCTCATATTAATTATATCCACACTGTAATTAAAAATAAAGTCACATTCTAAGGTACTGGGAGAGAGAACTTCAACATATGTGTTTCAATATAAAATCAGGCAGTGAGATTGTGTAGGAAGTCTATAGCCATAACTCACCGCCATTCATCAAAGGCTACTAATATCTGCAGCAAGAAATATCAGTGTTGGCCGGGCCCGGTGGCTCAAGCCTGTAATCCCAGCACTTTGGGAGTTCGAGGGGGGTGGATCACGAGGTCAGCAGATCGAGACCATCTGGCTAATATGGTGAAACCCCATCACTACTAAAAATACAAAAAAATTAGCCAGACACGGTGGTGGGCGCCTGTAGTCCTAGCTACAGGAGAGGCTGAGGCAGGAGAATGGGGTGAACCCGGGAGGCAGAGCTTGCAGTGAGCCGAGATCGCACCACTGCACTCCAGCCTGGGTGACAGAGCCAGACTCCGTCTCAAAAAAAAAAAAAAAAAAAAAAGAAATATAATCAGTGTAAACCACTAAGCTGGTTTAGGTAGGTTCACAATAATCCCTAGTTATCATGGTTAAAAGAAAGATTCTTCAAGACTTCTTCAGACTTATAATTAAGAAATATTTCATGTGGAAGGTCTTATACTTTCCTGGGACTACCATAACAAAGTATTGCAAACCACACCGCATAAAACAACAGAAATGTATTGTTCTACAGTATTGGCGGCTACAAGCTTGAAATCAAGGTATTGGCAGGGCTGCACTCCCTCTGAAACTTGTAGGGGAGAGAGTCCTTCTTGCCTCTTCCTAGACCCTGGTAGTTGCTGGTGGTCTTTGGCATTTTTTGTCTTGTAGATGCGGCACTTTAACATTGTCCTCAGAGACTGTCACAAGGTATTTTCCCTGTGTTTCTCTTTATCCGGCCATCTTCTTAGAAGGACACCAGTCACATTAGATTAGGGGCCCACATTACTCCAGTATGGCCTCATCTTAACTAACTATATCTACAATGTAATTAAAAACAAAGTCACATTGTAAGACACTGAGGCATAGAACTTCAACATATTTTGGGGAGAGAGATATAATTCAACCCAGAATAGAGTCTATTTATTAACTTGCACATCTGAGACCAAAAGAGAGCTGTTGTTTAATTATTCATCCAAGAGATATTTGTTTAGTTTATCTTGTGTGTGAAATACTAAAATTTCAGTCCTTGTTCTCAGTCTAATGGTGTGGTAAAAGCAAGTAGATGCTGTGAAGCCACTGTTCCAATGGTGGGTTAGGCCTCATTATGGGGAAGCATAGAATTTGAGAGAGGAAAATAATTATAACAGATTCAGTTACCATTGTACTGAAAGTTTAGAAAGCAAACACACACATTCATTCTAAATTCTAAAACGTTCTAAGCTCCCATTAGGAACTTTCATTACTTCTGAAAAAAAAGGAATATCTTATAGAAAGAAAAGCTAATAGCATAACAAGATGATTTGGCAACTGAGAAAGCAGTTTGGGATGCAGAAAACCAGCATCCATTCATCAGCTTCTGCATTTCTTGTCTTATCAGAACTAACCAGTGCTGTCAGCCTCAAAGCAGAAAATATGACAATAGTGTTTTTGTTTTCACCAACAGGTGAAATCATGTTTCAATCCCTTCCCTGACAAAGCATTTTTGCTTTGAAATATAATAAGTTTAATACTTATGTAACTCCTTCGTTATACACTTCACATCAGAGAGTCAGAACAGCATGTCTATTTCCTGTAAAGAAACAACAACAACAACAGCAAACCTCAATTTTGCTTCTCAGTAGCACAGAAATAGGTCCAGAAAAGGATTCAGAAAAGCTCTTAACCCCAGGCTCATGCCATGGGTTACACATGTACGACATCCTCTTTAGACACAGAAATTTTGCAACTCACCCACCTCGCCTTCAACTGGTGAGCAGGCCTGGTTGTCATCCCTCAAGTGTCCTGGGTTCTCTGTAACACCCTCCCCATTGGTCTCTGAAGCTCACACTCTTTCTCTCTCTGCTTCCCGCCCACCCTTCAAGGTTCTTCCTCTTCTCTCAGCCTCTTTTTACCTTCTCTGATGCTGAAGAGGGCTTTAGATGCTTGTACTGGAGCAATTTCTTCTGTACATTGTGCTAAGTTGTCTGTCTTTCTGTTCCAAATGACATTCAGGGGCAAAAAGGCTTCTCCTCCCTTACTGTTTCTAACCTGTAAACTGCCTGATGCCAGAATTAGAATTGGCACATACCATGCCCCAGCTACGGGACGGGGTGGGAGAAAAAAATATCCTTCCATATTTAAATTTGTGGAAAAGTTTAATGTCGTTAATCTTAGGCAGGAGGACATAAAGAGATTCTGACCATATGCATTTATACTGTAACATACTCTTAAACATGTCACAAGAAGAGGTAATGTGAAAAAGAAAGAAAAAGAAGGAAGGAAAAGGAAGGAAGGAAGGAAGGAAGGAAGGAAGGAAGGAAGGAAGGAAGGAAGGAAGGAAGGAAAAGGAAGGAAGGAAGGAAGGAAGGAAGGAAGGAAGGAAGGAAGGAGAAAGAGAGAGGGAGAAAGGGAGCAAGAAAAAGAGGGAAAGAGAGAAAAAGAGGAAGGGAGAAGGGAGGATGGGAGGAAGAGGAGAAAAGAAAGAAGAAAAGTACAGAAAAATAAAATTGTCCCCTCAGAATGTAACAAAAAGGTTGTTACTTGTATTGATATTTTGAAGGATGGGATAAGGACAGAAATTTACTCTATGAAGTTAAGGCTTAAACTCGAAAGACTAATGATGATAGTGATAATCTTTTCCCTTTGAACCATTCATGGAGAAATTAATATGTATCATTTTTAAAATATAATAATAGATTGGGTATGTTATATTTATTTTTAGGTAACACAAACAAAAAATCCTTAAGTTACTATGTTTTCAATTCTGTAAGTATCTTCTAATACTCTAAATGTCTTCCCAACATTCTAAATACCTTCTAATTCTAAGAGGCATAAAAAACATATAAAAATTCAATTCTTTCTTGTCCTCTTACCTTAAATGACATTTTTTTCCAGAATGACTATAATTTCATAATAAAGTACATGGTCCTTACACTTGCGTTGTTTTGTATAGTAAATTTTAGATGTGTGATATGACTCTAACATTTGATTATAAAACAAGTTCTCTCAGTCTGGTGAATGTAAGCTGATAGAGAGTTGCCCCAGACAGATGGTGCTTGGTTGAATGCATTTGTCTGCTAGCAGGAACCTTGCATGGTAAAGCTCTAAATTCATGCTGGACAAAATATGCAAACCACAGAACCATAGAGTGTAGTGATCACATTTATTCAGGTTTTCATTCATTAAAAATACCAGTTGAATTGTATCACTCCAAATAGGATATTGTACTGCCAGACATGGAGTCAGCAGCCATTCTTCCAAAACTAAAATGCATTTTTTTAATTTCAATGTGAGTGTGGTAGGCAAAATAGCGGTCCCCCACGGATGCCAATCCACAGAACCTGTGGTTATGCTACTTTATATGGCAAAATGGACTTTGCTGGTGCAACTAAATTAAGGCTCTTGAGATAAGGAGATTTTACTGGATTATGTGGGTGGACAAACTGTAATCTCAAGGGTCCTTCTAAGAAGGAGGCAAGAGGGTCATGTCAGAGAAGGAGAAGGAACACAGAAACAGAGGAATTTGGCAGACTGTAGAAGATAGAAAGAGCAAGGAATGGATGCTCCCCTGTATCCTCCAGAAGAAACTCAGCCTCTGATTTCAACCTTATAGGACCTATTTTAGATTTCTGACCTGCAGACTCTAAAATAATAAATTTGCATTGTTTTAATCCACTAAATCTGTAGGAATTTGTTACAGCAGCTATAAGAAACAAATGCAGTGGGTCATATTACTTGGTATAAGAGAATCAAGAAAGTGCAATATTGAAGAGCTTTGGCTCTGAGTGCAGGCAGACCTGTCAGAACATGCTGCTCTGACTCTTGTGTAATAGTAGGCTAGATAATTAACACCCTGAAGACTAAATGTTTCTTATTTGTAGAATGGATATGAAAAATAGGGTTTTTATAATGATCAAAGGTGATATTTGCAATGCACTTTAAAAGGTGTCTAATTCTTGCGACAAATATTAGTCACTGTTATCACATATTAGCACATATCTTTACCAAAAATTCAGAAGTGTTTTTTACTGTAATATTATCAGAGGAACACTGGAACAACCCTGTCTTGGGTAGATATTATCCTCCCCTCATTGCTGCCAGGAAAATGAAACTTTGACAGTTGAATTGAATAAAGTTATCCAGAGCCACGCTCAGAATTTTATGGTTGAATATGAAGCAGAATGTAGAAGTGCTCAATCTGGGAAATATGATCCATCTATAACTTCACAAAATGGAAGGAAGAACCAAAGATTAGATTGTAACTTGGATCACAATTTTTTAAAATATTCTCTTTTGGAAACAAAAGCATAATCAGGCAATTTGTAGTCAGCTTTCTATTATAGATACCAAATCATACTCTTGGAAAACTTGAAAGTAATTGACTTTTTATTTATTTTTAAATACCTGGAGCCATAACTTTAACATACCTTATAAAACAAATGTGGCTTTTTATTTTCACATCAGGATATTTTTAAAAAGTTAGTGTGAAGTTGCTATAAATATGTGAAGATTTCAACAGCTAAGACAAACATCTCAGTAAATAACTTAATTGAGCTGTGAATATTTAGTGATTGAAATCCGATTACTTTGTGGCTTAATTTGTGTACTGCTTGACTGCTCTGCAGTTTCAGGCAATTTAACAATGTAGACAGCATATGAAGATGGAATGTTAAATAGCAACTGAGACTCTCAAAGTAAAAATGTCTGAGTTGTGTTGTTTTCCTAAGCATGCCATTGGGTGAGATTGCAGCCTGGATTCAAAGACTCCTAATGGGCAGAACATATAAGTCACCGAAAGCACAGATTCTTTCCCCCCACATCTTTGGATAATTAGTTTTACTCTCTTGCTGAATTTTGATGCTTATTGGGCTCATAAAGATTAATAGCATAACATGAAAAATCACCTTCACCTCTGTAAAATACAGTTCTCTCTATGATAATAATTAAGTAGGGTCAGTGAGTTCTCGTGATGACCTTATGCTTTTAGAAGACATTTAAGGTAGAGGCTCTTCTGATGGATGTTTTTGATATTCTAAAATCCAACTAAGGAATTTCTGATATTTTGCAATGCTGTATACTTAGACACACTGAGCTTTAAGAGATTCATAGTAAGCTGGGTCAATAGAGAGAGCAAACTTGGACACTGCGTGCTGAACGAACTGTTTTCCTCGGTCTATCTTTCTATAAGTACATTTCGGATTAGCGTTTATATAAAGATTCTCCAAAGAAACAGAAGCAATAGGCTGTTTATATGTGTTTGTGTGTGTATAAAATGTATTATATCTAGGGAATTGGCTCTCATGATCATGGAGGCCAGAAAGTCCCAAGGTCTGCAGGGTGCGTCGGCAAGCTGGAGACCCAGAAAGTCAATGGGTTAATTTCAGCCCACAGCTTAGAAAGCCCAAGGTCCAGGAAGAATTGATGTTAAGTCTAAAGGCAGAAAAAAGCTGATATCCCAGTTTGAAGGCGGTCTAGAAGGAAGAATTCTCTCCTACCTGGGGAAGGTCAGCCTTTCGGTTCTGTTCAAACCTTCAGCTGATTGGATGAAACCTACCCAACATTAAGGAGGGCAATCTGTGTTACTCAGTCTTCCAATTCAAATACAAATCTTATCCAAAAACACCCTCACAGACACACCCAGAATCACGTGTGATGAAATATCTGGGCACTCCATGGACCAGTCAAGCTGACACATAAAATTCACCATCACATTGCTTCTGTCATTAGTTCCTTTCATTCCACCTTCAAAATAAAGCTGTAAGTTGTATTCATCTCCACCCCTGGACTGACACAACAGTCTCAGTTTCTTTACATTGATCTCACCCCTGTCCCTTTCTATTCTTCTCACAGAAATCAGATGCCTTCTTTAGAAACTGATGCTGTTACAATCTTCTCAAAACCTGTCAATGTCTTCTTAGTTAAGAAAAAATTAACTCACCATGGTGCCGCATGCCTGTAATCCAGCATTTTGGGAGGCCAAGGTGGGAGAATCCCTTGGGCTCAGGAGTTCGAGACCAGCCTGGGCAATATAGTGAGACCTCATCTTCACCAAGAATCAAAGAAAATAGCCGGGTGTGGTTGTGCGTACCTATAGTCCCAGCTACTTGGAGGCTGAGGCAGGAGGATCCCTTGAGTCCATGAAGTGCAGGCTCTAGGGAGCTGTGATTGTGCCACTGCACTCCAACCTGGACAAAAGAATAAGACCCTGTCTCAAAATATAAAAAACTTGAAAATCCTTCCCATGACTCTCAGGTCCTGTTCTGACTGCTGCCCACCTCTGCAGGCTTGTTCTCATCTTTATTTACATCAATATATCAACATATTATTATTTCAACATGAAATCAACATAACAATAGGAATAAGAGATTTTATATCCCTTTTGCCATGCTGTCTTCAAAACAACCTGGAGCAGCATTTCTTGATTTGGACTGGCCAGATGCTGAGTACTCAAAGTCACATGTGGCACTAGTGTTGGTCAGGGCAGTTCTAGACTATAGATTAGTTACTGTCAATGGGAATATTATATCAGGAGAAACATAGATAATTTAATACAGGGGTCTCCAAACCCCAGGCCACAGACAGCAAGTGATCTGTGGCCTGTCAGGAGCCTGGTCGCACAGCAGGAGGTAAGCTGCAGGCAGCAAGCTAAGCTTCATCTGCATTTGCAGCCACTCCTCATTGCTTGCATTACCACCTGAGCTCTGCCTCCTGTCAGATTAGTGGCAGCATTAGATTCTCGTAGGAGCACAAGCCCTACTGTGAACCACATATGTGAGCGATCTAGTTTGCATGTTCCTTATAAGAACTTAATGCCTGATGATCTGTCACTGATCTGTCACTGTCTCCCATCACCCATAGATGGGACTGTCTAGTTGCAGGAAACAAGCTCAGGACTCCCACTGATTCTACACTATGATGAGTTATATAATTACTTCATTATATGTCGCCATGTAATAATAATGGAAATAAAGTGCACAATAAATGCAATGTGTTTGAGTCATCCTGAAACCATCCTCCTTCACTGGTCCGTGGAAAAACTGTCTTCCACAAAACTGGCCCCGGTGCCAAAAATGTTGGGGACTGCTGATACAATACATTATTTCCTTCACAAACAAAAAAGCATTTTTTTCTAGAGTAAAAAAAAAAATTCTGAGAAGTAAAATCTTTTCTTCAAATGAATAAGTAGTAATTTCTAAGCTAAATTATTTCATGTCAATGTAAATTATAGTTATCCATCTAATAAATTCTAATACCTTAGATTTAATTGTTGTTCATTTTCTTAGTATTAACTTTTCACTTTTATAATGATTATATATTAACGTTGTGACAAATTATGATGTTTCAATATACTCATATGAAATGTTTCCTTACCAACAAAGAAGTATTTCATAAAACCATTTTTGGCATTTATAATCATATTAATCAACAGTAAACACAATAGCATGTTCATAATTACTGTGATAAATGTGGTATAATTGTAGGAGCTACTAGCATCTATCCTTGACACATTGTAATATTGCTATTAAGGAAACAAAAGATATCTTAAAAACTTTCTAATTTTTAATTTCAATAATGTTAAAAGACTGAAAACTACTAAAATTGATTGTACTGTGAGCAAAACTACACTCCATTAGTTCTGCCCTGAATTAACTTTTATCCAGTTGATTAAACTTTTTCAGCTTTTATATCACTGAGAACTAAGCAATTGTTCAGTCATGAAAGACCGTTTAAATTTAGTGATTTCAAATGGTCATTTGTACTTACTAAATACAATTCTGAGTGTCTGTGTATAAATTGCACTGATCATTTAGCAGCTGACTGGTGGGTCATCTATGCCCATAGCAGAAACAAATTCTTCAAATTAATCAACGGTCACAGCACAGCCAGAAATAGAAGTTTAAACATAGTTCGCTTAAACTGTCTATATCTCAATCATAAAATTAATATGAATCATTACACCCTGAAGTGAGAAGTTGTCATTCATCTCCAAGTATCCTAAATGTTGTCTACAAAATAAAAAAATTGGATATTCCAAAATCTTCAAAACAATGGTTCTTCCTAGCCTATAGATGCCATGGTCATCCAAAGAAATAGAGGAAGTTCTATTTAGTTTCACCCTGGATTTCAGCTTACTATTTCGACATTTCCCATTACTCTTTCATTAGGAGTAACTAACCATAAGGAGTGGAGGATTTATCTTTGTCAATGAAGTAGGCATTCAGGGTACAAAGATATATGTTGGCAAATTATTAGAAAAGAACTAGGTGATAAGGATTTGAAAAACCTTGCTTTCTCCTTCCTAACATGGTTTAGCTCCAGCCTGAATATTTCTTGAGTTCTTGATGAAAGCAAAATTGTATCAGTATGTGATTCAGATATAACTTCATGTTTGGAGGAGAGTTGTTTTTTCCTAACAGCCACCTAAGCTAATTTGCTTCTCACTATTATAAATATGGAATTCTACAAAATCATCTATCTCCCCTGGACCCCTATCCTAGCTACAGTTTCACTGTCACTCTTCCAGCTCCTTGTGGTTTGACACTAGTATCTTTCCAAGCTTCTGTTTAGTCTCTTCAATCTTCAGACATTGTTTCCAGACGTTTCCCTCATTTCCGCCTCCTGTCTTAATTCACACTTCCTTCCAGGAATTATCCTAGCCGTACACTTTCTGTTTATAATCATTCTGTCTTCCTTCAATAAGTTTTTGTGACATTATAAAAATAACATTCCTAAGATCAATATGTTCATGTAGATATAGATGAAGAAATCTGTTAACTTGGTTAAAATAGGTATTTTGGTTTTCTTCAAATTGTGCAGAAGAAACAACGTTCCACTGCCTATAAAGCAGTGCTTCTCAAACCTAATTGTGTAGAGGGGAACAGATTTATATCTCAGCCATCCTAAGGTGCATGACTGACTCCTCACGGCAAGAGGCAGTTGTTCATGTCATGGGAGCCTTCAAAAATGAAGACAGAAAGACCCAGGGAAAAGCATGCATTGTTATGGACAGTCATGCGGAAGTATGAATGGTAAGAAATTGAAGGGAAGTTGACAAGATTTGTTTGTCCAGATCCTTCTCGGTGTTTTTGAGTGAAGTGCCTTTTCTCCGGTTTTAGGGCAGGACACCTTTCAAATGAGGCCGTTCAGAGGAGAAGCAGCGGAGTAGATGGGAGAGGTTTCCTAGGTCTTATGACCTGCTTCAGGGGATAATGGAGGAGGAAGAGTGAGAGTGACCTTCCTGCTTCTGCTGGTTCCTCAAATGCCAAAGAGCCCTATTTTGGGGTAGCACTTTCTGTACCACATCAACCACACATGAGAAATACATGCTGGGGCCCACAGAGACTCTGATTTAAATGACTTCGGGCGAAGCCGAGTCATCTGTATTTTTTTTTTTTTTTTTTTTTTTTTTTTTTTTTTTTGAGACGGAGTCTTGCTCTGTCACCCATGCTGGAGTGCAGTGGCCGGATCTCAGTTCACTGCAAGCTCCGCCTCCCGGATTTACGCCGTTCTCCTGCCTCAGCCTCCCGAGTAGCTGGGACTACAGGCGCCCGCCACCTCGCCCGGCTAGTTTTTTTGTATTTTTTAGTAGAGACGGGGTTTCACCGTGTTAGCCGGGATCGTCTCTCGATCTCCTGGCCTCCTGATCCGCCCGTCTCGGCCTCCCAAAGTGCTGGGATTACAGGCTTGAGCCACCGCGCCCGGCCGAGTCATCTGTATTTTTAAAGTGATTCTGATGTACAATCAAGGACAAAAATCTGTTCTAATGTGTTAGATTATAGAACTCTGGGTAAAAGGAGCAGTCCTGAGTAAGGAAATTACTACCAGCTCAGGTTCAGTAGAGACGAAGAAGGTACTGAGAACAGATGTTGTGAGGTGGACTTGCATGAGAAGAGAAATCAAAAATAGGGAAGTTGGGAACCAGGGAATGGGGTAGACTGTCAATGTTGAAAGAATTTAAAGGCCACTTGTGAACAATTTATACTCGGAACTAAGGACAGAATTAGTAACAGGAAGATGTTAAGGATGTATTTAATGACTTCAACTAGGAGCAGAGTGTAAACTAAGATAATGAGTCAGGCCAAAATCAAATAAAAATGTATTTTTGATATGTTAAAAAGAGATAATAAACCTACTCTTAGAAAGAGAGATGATCAAAATTAATGCCAAATCTAGTTGGTAAAAGAAAAAAAAAAAAAAAGAAAGTAAAAAGAAACCTTCCTTAGCCCTAGCTGCCCGAGACTACCTCTACCATCTATCTCTTCCTCTTCCCTCCACATCCCAGGCAGCATGGCTAAGAAATATTGTCCTATTTTTAACACTTCTTTGCCTCCAGATACTCATCCACTTGTTCACTCACAGTGGTCAGCTTTCCAGAACAGCTATCTGGAGCCACTCTCACCAGGTTCATCTGTGACCTCTTTATTGAGATATTGCATGAGCCTCTTTCAGTAATCTTATGGGGACTCTCAAGAAGACTTTATCTGAGTTGATTGCTGTCTTATTGAATTCCTCTCTCTTCCCTTGGCTTCTATGACATGTTATCCTCCTATATCCTGGAAAATCTTATTTTTTCACCTTAGTGTTCTCTTCTTACTTTTCTCAGGATCTGCCTTTAGCCCACCTCACACTCCACACTATACCCAGGCATTTTGATCAACTCCTGTGGTTCAACTACTCTCAGAAGGCTGATGATGCACACATCTTCGTCTCCTGTACAGACACCTCCTCCAAGCTCTAGAACTTGCATATTCTCTCAGATTTTTCACGGGCACAGTTACATTCAACATGTTCAAAACTGAGTTCATGATCTTTCTCCAAATTCTTATGATCAGATTCCCTTAGTCACCAAAGTCAGAATTAATAAATCATTCTTAAAGTTTGTACTCCCTCTCTCCCCTATGCAAAATGCATAATCCTCCTCCATAAGATATGGTCTGAGGACCAGAAGTTTTGACATCACCTGGGAGCTTGTTAGAAATGCAGAAACTCGGGCCTCGCTTCAGACCTATTGACTCAGAATGTAGTTTTGAAGATCTTCTGGGTATTCTTATATACAGTAATGTATATACACTGCTCTGAAATTCACACCTCAAAAATGCCTCAAATTCAACTCCCACTCTTTATCTCTGCTGTAACTATCATAAGCCAAGCCGTGGGTTCTCAAAACTTGCTGCATATTACAATCCCTTGGATTTTTTTTTTTGTAAATACCAATGCCAGGTTCTGCCCATGCAGATTCTGATTTAATTCATCCAGAGTGGAGCCCAGGAATCAGTAATTTTAAAAAGATCCCCAAGGCATTTCATTATGTAGCCAGAACAAAGAACCATTTATCTAAGCCAAAATCACCCTTTAACTACATGATTATAATAGTCCTTAAACTAGTTCCTCTGTCTTCAGTCTTTCCAACCCTCCTTATTTCCAATAGAGTGATCTTGCTTAAAATCTGTATGTAAGAACTTTCACTGCCTAATGTTGTCTCCGACACTGAGTCTGCACAGTTCAACATCTGCCCCCTGCTTGTTTACCCAAGGCCATTTCTTTCCATAACCTGTACTCCCCTTGTACTCTTCTGTGTCACAACCAATTGAGTTATTTGCAGTTCATCAAATGGACCATGGGGTTTTGTGCCATCGTCTTTGATTTTAATGCTCTCTCTCTCCACAGTGGCCTTCTTGGTCCTGATGCTGAAGATCTACTCTACTCTTTGCATACTCAATTTAAGCATCACCTTCTCTGTTACGCCTGTCCAGACCTTACCCTTACCTCCCTGTGGTAGACCTCATCACTCCATCTCTTTGCCACTTTTATATTTAGTGCATATCTACAATACCACATTATAGTTGTATTCTAATTATTTGTTGTTATGCCTGCCTCTTTCTATCAGTCTACAAATTGGAAGCAAGAAGCATGTAATTCCCTTCTGCATCTCCAGAGCTTCAGAGACTATAAGTACATATGGAATGCATACATGAAGGAATAAAGTAAAATTCATACATATTTTTCTTAAACTTGGTTAAAATGATATGTTCTATAACCTAGAAGATGTGCCTTTGCCATAAAATGTGATAATTTATAAATATCAAAATTTTCATGAAACGACTGACTAAATTTTTATCTTAAGATAATTAGTTTCTCGCCTGATTGTAAGACTGAAGAATTATTATGCCATTAATCATGTGTCGCTCAGATGACTTTTAGCCATCACTTCTTGATTATGAGGTATTAATAGAGGCCAGGAGTTAAAGTAGAGCCTTCGGGAGTTAGACAACACCTAGTTCACATCCCACTTCTATTTCTTATCAGGGCAACTTTCAGCAAATTTCTAACCCCCACTGTTCTCATCGACAGTGGAAAGACTTTTATCCACAGTAATAGAAAGTAAAATGAACTATTTTGACATTGTTTTTAATTTTGAGACTGAAAATTTTTGAGTTTTCTCAACTACTCTTCTAAAAGATGTGTCTGCTGTGACTTTCTTATCTAAAGAAGACACCACTAATCAGTTTATGGAAGCTCTCAGAGGTGGAACTTGGAGGACTTAAAAACCTAATCTATATTGAAAGGAGTAACTGATGTAACATAGCATTGTATTACACTTATTCATCAAATATGACAAATATTTACTGAGTACTTTCTGCATATTAGGCACTGTGGAACATATCAAATTAGTCCTTGCCATTTAAAACATTAATATAGGTGGATAATAAAAAATGCATTCACTCTTGGATGCAATGTACACTATGTGGGTGATGGATACACTAAAAACTCCAATATCACCACTGTGACATATATCCAAGTAACACAGCTACACTCATACCCCTAAATCTATACACATAAAAAAGCCAATGCATACAATAATTATACCTCATATTTAATACTTTATGCCAGATGATGCCTATATTGCATTAAGTCTCATGTCCACTCTAGAAGGTATTCATGATTAAAATCTTTGTACTGTACATTTTTCATAATTTGAAGAGTGAAGTTGCATAGCCTGCTCAAAGGTACCCAGCTAACAGGTGAGACAAGTGGGATTCAAGCCAGGTGTTGTCTAACTCCCAAGGCCCCACTCTTAGTGGCTCTCTACCAACTCTTTACAATCAAGGGATGATGGCTAAATGTCACCTGAGAGATGCACACCATTGACGGTGTAATAATCCTCTAATCTAACAGTCAGGCAAGAAGCTAATTAACTGTCAGTCTTTTGATGCTGCAAATTCAGATATTCGGACACATCTGGTTAATTCACAGAACTTCTACTTTTTATCCAGATGGCTTGTCATTATAAATGTCAGAACATAAACACAACCAAACTTGAACTGCTCAAGCTTTCCTAAATGAACCTCAAAGCACTCATTGCTCTTTCAGAAGCATAATGTTGGTTTTGATATGCTATCATCATCTTTTGTGTGGTGCCCCATAATTAAAAACTTTTGATGCTTCATTTCAGGACTACCAAGCTGGAAAATAGAAAGTTGTATTGATGAGAAATGTGGAAGTTTCTTTCTAAAAAATGGAGACAAGTGAGAAATATCACTGGTGTTACAGTTACCTCTGTAGAGCGGAGCTTCTGTTGATTCAAAGAATGCTGGCCTGCTCTAAGAAGAGTAAGATGGAAAGAGACTCAGAGCCCAGTGATGGCTAAACGTAACCTTCATAGGAGCAGTAGCAATGAAGTCTGTCCACTAGGTAAATCACAAGATGGAAAAGCTACAAGATATTTTTAGCTGTTTTAGTGCCTGTGCCTTTCCATAAAAATCTTATATTAATAAGTTTGTCTGTCTACACACACAAACACACACACACACACAGATGTATACATATGTGAGAGCTGGAATTTTGATAGGAATTGCATTAAATCCATTGATTTTATTTGAAAACTGCCAAGTAAAACAACTTCAGTTATCAGTAAATACTGGTACTTAAGCAACACATACCCACTAACTAATACAGGTATCTGGAGAATGTGTTCCTGTTCAGATACTCCACAGATTATATCAGGGTATGCTCAGGCTTTGTCTCTGGAGGAAGACTATTTCATGATGTCATGTGTAAAGTAATTCAGTAACCAACATATTTCGTTTCCAGGTAGACAGCAATGATACGTAAACAAAATGAGTTGTGTCACTCTTTTTCAGATACCCTTTTTTTTTTTTTTTTGATATGGAGTCTCACTCTGTTGCCCAGGCTGGAGTTGCAGTGGCACAATCTTGGCTCACTGCAACCTCCGCCTCCCGAGTTCAAGCAATTCTCCTGCCTCAGCCTCCCGAGCAGGGTAACTGGAACCGCAAGTGCGCACCACAATGCCTGGCTAATTTTTTTTTTTTTTTTTTTTTTTGGGTAGAGATGGGTTTTCACCCTGTTGGCCAGGCTAGTCTCAAACTCCTGATATCGGTGATCTGCCTGCCTTGGCCTCCCAAAATGCTGGAATTACAAGCATCAGCCACTGCACCCAGCCTCGGGTACCCTTTTAAGAATTGTAGGCCCTACATCTCGTGGAATTGAATGGTAATACCTGCCTGCGTTCATACTCTTGTAGAACTAAGACTAGCATGACTTTTTCTGTCCTCTTACTTCTTTGGAGAGGAAACTGACATCTCAGCTAATAGTCATTTATTTTACACTGATGAATTTTAAGCTTTTCTCCAAATTCATCATAATTCGAATCAGATAATAGAGTTCTGTTTGAGGCACCAGTAGCGTCCTTTAGAAAATCAAGCGGATTGTAATTAAGAATTGATGTGATACTTGGCAGAACCACAGAATCCTCTGGGTCACTTTCTGCGTGTTCTCTGTGAAGAGCCTTCACAGGAAGCAGCTGGAGCTCCAAAAGGACATTTGACTGGTAAATTGACTTGATTGATTCAAATTTGATTACATACTGGAAACACATTTAGTTCAAGGTAAGCACATTAATATCTATCAGTTAGAATAAAGACCCAATTCCTTCTTTGTTATTCATTAATAAAACTTAATTACTTCAACAAAACATTAATGAAGAAAAAATATTGGCTTGCATAATTCATTTGGAAAAATTAATTAATTGTTTTATTCAGGGCAGCCTGCTCCACCAAGTAATTACTGAGGCTTTGATGGAGAATTGCTTTATGTTATTTACTTAGCAAGTCGTTGTTTACCTCTTTCATTTGTTATGTATATAACTTTTTCCTCCGAGAGGGAAATTAAATATAACTTGAAGTCATGATTGTAACTATGTACTTATAATTGATAAGGTGACTGCATTTTAATATGATGTTTACTAAATTCAACCTGTATTCCAAAGATAGAAGGCTTATTTAGTGGCAATATTCTTCCCAGCTAGATTTTCAACACAGTAGTATTTAACAAATAATGTCCTCATTTAGTAGGTAACTAGAAGGCATAAATGAGGGAAAATAAACTTGAGCAAGCTTGTATCACGGCTTTCTTTTCAATCAGGCAAAGTCGTGGTTTGTTAATATTTTAACATAAAAGTGCCAGGAATAAATATTTAATATGAAAATTACAATAATTAATGTTTTCTGAAATGTAATATCCAGGGTTGTATGAATGAGTAATTAAACATAAAACTGAATCGATAGTTCAGAATCCTACCTTTCTTTCCACTTATTTCCTTTATGACTTTGAGCTACATACTAAACCTCATCATAGCTATGTAAAATAGAACTATCAACAGGAAACTTCCTGGTATATACTAATGACTTTAATTGGTTTAACAATTAATACAATGACAAATATTAATATGATTTAAGTTCATTGTTAACATAGTGTTTTAAAATTACTTTTTCATTAAATGCAACTGTGAAAGAGCGAGTCATTTGTTTTAAATTATAAATAGGTAATGAGAAGCTATCCTTCTTTTAGAAGATAATTCATTATCTGCTGTGAATAAGGGAAAGTATTTCTACATTGGATTGCCTAAAAGAGACTTTCATTCCATTACAGGGTAGATGATTCTGCAGGTAATAGCAAGAACACTTGCATAATAGCAGCATGTTTCATTAAGATAAAAAAAGATAAAACCTGCAGTAGTGGCATTCCAAAATAAATCACCCCAGCACTGCGCTGATGAGCATTCACTTTTTCATTACTATGTGGATATGATGGATATTTTTCAAAGCTTAGTTTAGACAAACTGTTCAGAAAGGAATGAGTTCTCCTGATGAAACGAAAATTAAGGTGAAAATAAATGTCCTTCCTCCCTCCCCCCCATGGAAATATGTAAGAATAAGAGACAATTATTTCTCAGAGCGGTTAAGTCCTCTCAGGATTTTTCTCCTTCATACATTATGCAGCAACTGTTTCAAACTCAGCCTATCTCTGAGGGGCGGAAGATAGAGAAAAATAAATGAAGGAATGCCAGTGAATGTCATTCTTTCTAGAGACAGAAGGCACATGTCTGCTTGAGTCTCTTTTTCCTATTATGCCACGGAAGCAGATGACTCAAACCATTTTTTTAAACATTGGATTTCTCCACTTTATTCATTTCTCAGGTAACCACAGGATGGCAGCATAGGACGATAAATCAAAATTGATTGCTAAATTCAAAAACATCCACCAGCAGTTATTAATCAGACTTCAATCCTTTCCTGCCTACCACATGGAAGTGGTGGCAAATTCATTCATGGGGAAAGTGTGGGTGATATTTACTTCTCCCCGTGCGTGTGGTTGCAATGACACCTCACCAAGAAATTTCTCAATTTAGTCCAGTAAAACAGGCATAACAGAATCTGCCTTTCATGCTATAGTATCCTGTAGCATCACAGTTTTATCAATCTGAACATGATTTGTAGTGAGAAATAGTATAGCTTTAGAGAAGATGTAAAAGATCTATCCATGACAGCCTTAGAGCTTCTTTTTTAGGAAGCAATACCCAGTTTCTTGTCTCTGTTCCCATTTCCCTCATTTATAATGATAAAATTAAAATGTGCAAAACTTCATCCTGATTATATTAAGTTATTTCGGCTCATTAATACAGGCTTTTCTATTTCCCCATTATTCACTGCAGAACAGGATATAATTTATTTCAAAGCTGGATGAACTATCCAATTAATTTTAGGTACTTTTCAAAGTTTAAAAATTATTATCTTTCAAAAATTACTTTGGATTTGAAATATCCCTATTCCATAAACATTTTTAACTTTATATTTCCTGTTTCCTCATGGGGCTACAAACACTTCAAATGATATTATCTGTCATGCTTAAACATCCTCACTTAGAACAGCACTTGACCTAAAAAATGTGCTGTATGGAAATGTTTTATAAAGAGTTCCATTTGGGAAGTTCTACACACTCTTCCTTTTGAAGAGAAGGGATATAGACATTAATATTAGGCTTTTAAACCCTGCTATTAACATACACTAATAAATACTCATTTAGTACATATAAGCCAAATGTTCCTATTACTTTTCAAGATCCATAATATCTCACATACAACAGACATGCTAACATCTCAAATACTGAATTTTCAATCTACTTTGCTGTCTACTCATAATATTTGTTAATCAAAAAACTCCTCAAAAATTCCAAAATTCCTGAAATAATTTTTAACTCTATTTTTAAAGTCTCTCATACATTCTAACTAATGTGAGTCCTTCTATTTATTTTTAAATGATTTTTGTGAAGATTGTGCATCGTATAACTTTGACCCATGAAAATGATTGAATGTATCAATATATATTGCCATCTAGTGGCCATTTCTTAAATCACACTTTGGATATGAAAATAGAGTGGACTTTTGCCTCAAAAGAGCCACACTGCAGTGATTACATCCAGAAAGATAATTGTAGAGTAGATAATCTCTGAATTCAAACTAACTTATTACAATTCCATTAAGATAACAGTTCAATTTGTTGGGACCACTTTCTTTAGGAAACCTATTTAATTTTCATTTCCTTTATCCATCTTTTCAAAATTTACTGCATACATCTTAAGAGTAAATAATAATTAACCACTACTTCTAAGAGGTCTAATGTCAGACTGCCTTCGAATTGCCTACCCATACACATTCCCACTTGGCTGTTTACATGCAATTTAATTTATAAATGTTCTAATCATTTCAATTTGATGATAGTCACACTGCCTTTTACAAGAAATAATAGTTGTAATATCAGCTAATTGTGACTAACTAGAATTAAGCTTGTGGTCAGCTCCAAAAGTGATAAAATATTCCAACGCCAAGCCCTAAATGTAGTTACTGTTTCATTAATTTAACAAATACTTTTGTAAAAAGCTATTTGGTGTCTTTTATGCTGGTAAGTAGAAATAAATGATAAATGATACATCTAACTTCTGCTTCATGGGACATCTATGGGAAAAAATAAATGGTAAACACATAATTATATGCAAAAAAAATATTTCACTGGAGTATGAGAATCATTTCTACTCATTCAAAAACCACCCTCCTTTAACATACTAGGGAAGAGAAGTTTTCACATGTCTACCCACTTCTGCACCAGCAGCTGCTTCTCCAAGTCTATTCCCTGCTGGTCACTGCACGAATCACCCACCACCACTCAATATGGTGTTGCTGCTCCACGAAGAACTCAGTAAATGTGAGAGGACCCACTTTACTGCCTTCCTCCTTTGTGTCTCAAAATTCCAAACCAAAAGACCACAAGGGCACGTAAGATAGTACTAAGTGTCTGGGGGATAAAGAAAAAGGAGTTACAACCTAGAGGAGAAAACTGCATGTTAACTATGATCATTACCATAGTAATAAAAAATTTTTGCCAAGAGTTACATCCTTCAGAGCAGACACCTCTGGATGCACCTCAATTCCTAGCAGTTCCTCCCTGTCCTTGGATCCATGTTTCTCTAAGAAAACTCCTGACTTTTCAAATCTTCCCATAGCAGTTAAGACTGTCTACCTGGGAGGTATTCAAAGACGCTTCCTTCTTCCTAGTTATTCATCCAGCTGGTAACTATTAAACCCAACAAGCAGGTGCATCACACATACAAACGCACGCGCACACACACACACACACAATTTTTCAGGGGCATAAAGCTTAAATTGACAATAAGAAAAATACGTATTTTCCTAAAACAACCCCTTCCACTGTTCATAGAGGCAGCATTCTTTGTCTCCCAAAGAATAGTGGTGGTTTCCGTTTGTTACTTTTCATTTTTCTTTTTTTTTCTTTTTGAGATGAAGTCTTGTCCTGTCGCCCAGGCTGGAGTGCAATGGTGTGATCTCAGCTCACTGCAACCTCCACCTCCTGGGTTCAAACGATCTCCTGCCTCAGCCTCCTGAGTAGCTGGGATTACAGGTGCCCACCACCACACCCAGTTAATTTTTGTATTTTTAGTAGAGACGGGGTTTCACCATGTTGGCCAGGGTGGTTTCGAACTCCTGACCTTGTGATCCATCCACCTCAGCCTCCCAAAGTGCTGGGATTACAGGCGTGAGCCACCATGCCCAGCCTCTTTTTCTTTATTTTTTTAGACAGGGTCTTGGTCTGCTGCCCAGGCTGGGGGGCAGTGGCACGATCATAGCTCACTGCAGCTTCTACCTTCTGGGGTCAAGGGATCCTCCCACCTGAGTCTCCCAAGTAGCTGAGGTGCTCACCACCACGCCCAGCTGGTTTTTTATTTATTATTATTATTTTGTTTTTTGTAGAAACAGGGACCTGCTATGTTACCAGGCTAGTCTCAAACCCTTGGCCTCAAGGGATCCTTCTGCCTGAGTCTCCCAAAGTGTTGGGATTACAGGAGCCACCATGCCTGGCTACATTTTCTTTTTTATAAGCCTATGTTCCAAGGCTTCCTGACACATATACAACAAATAATAAATTAGGTACATTACAGAGCCATACACCCTTTGATGACTGTCTTAGCTACATAAAGACAACAGCAGACATTCTGAAATTAAAATTACTGGGAGGTCTTCCCTTTGGATGTGAGGTTAGGTTTGTGAACATGGAATTTTTGATTTTTTTTCTTACATAAAAGGGAGTCAGAATAAGTCTTTTATTCTTCTACTTTTTCTTCTAACCAAGCAACACACCTGGAAGTGAGCGATAGGTAGCGGTGGTGATGGTATTGAAGGAAACGATGGTGAATTTTCTCCACTTACACAGTTTGAGTAACTGCTCACAGGAAAATAAAACCTAGGATTAAAGGTTTGGAAGACAATAAAGTTAAGATGATTCTTCAATAATTAATATAAATTAGCTCGAATAAAAGGCTGGTAAAGAGAATGGGAAGAATTCCAAGTAGAAGAAAAACCGTACGCAAAGTCGTCTGTGCAGAGAGGAGCTTGACCCCTCGTAAGGCTAGGTTAGCAGAACACTAGTATCATCATTCCTTAGCAGTCCACTGGGACTATTTCAGTGAGAACACTTTCGGATATGTATTTCTTTCCAGTCAATTGTGTTAACTATGTTATATCTCATCATGGAATTCAGGCTTGGTTATCTTCCAGCCTACTTTCTCTTTTCCCTAGGCTGAGGATGTCAAACTACCCAGTTCAACCCCAAAAGTACAGATGAGAGTCCATTTTCAACCACATACCCACTTCACCAGGTGTCCAGGAGTCTTCTAAGAGATTCAGATGTTGCAACCATTATGGAGCAGAAATCTTCATAAGATAACCAAAAACTGTCAAGAAAACTTAAGACATTTGTAGCTCCCCCTCACACGTTGGAACTGGAATGCAGGTACTTTGGAGCAAGCAGTGTGACATTTCCTCTTAAATGGGAACTAAACAGCAGACAGTTGGGGACTCTGGATATAATTACATGACCTCCCTATGCTGACACTGTGCACAGCTGGCACCTGGAAGTCTCACCTCATAAATCCCAAACACCTGAGGTCAGCTCTTCAGTCTCACAATGGTCCCACTCAAAATGATGCTGGCCTGCTACGGATGCTTTTATCCTGGCTTAGAGTGACTCTCCCTTCAAGGACTAAGGTATCTTCTTTCCTTGCAGCCAGAGATGGGAGAAATGGGCACAGAGTGCAAGAGCCAGAGACAGGGGGAGACAGAAAGTGGCAGGTGGGGTAGAAAAGTAGAGTTTTCATAACTTGTTCAGTTGGAAAGAAGTTAAAAAGCAGCTGGGGAAATATAAGCATAGTTATCATGTGAAAGCAGAAAAGATATTTCAGAAAATAATGATTAAAAATAATGCTAACATACCACTGACAATTTTGAGATAGTCGACCTGAGAGACCAGCGGAAATGAGAGAGAAAGAGAATGGTCTTTTTCAAAGTGAATATTCTTCACCAATCCTTAACCAATAGAGCTTACAATTTTCAAATGCTTCGCTAAAATGACAGAAGCCTCTCCATCTTGTTTCAAATATTTTTAATCTTTGCAATTCTAAACTAAGACGGTTGGAAGTGATCACACTCCCTGCTTGCCAGCGGAGACATCAGGTGCTTTCCCAATGAACAAACTACCAATTTAGTACAGCTAAATAAAACTGAGCCACAAGTATCCATTACCGAGTAACGAATCATGGCAAAACTTAGGGCTTAAAAGAAGACATATTTATTATCTCACAGTTCCTTTCAGTTAGAAATCTGTTCTATTTCAGGGTCTCTCACAGGCTATAATAATAATGGTGTCAGTGGCCTATAATCATTGCAAGGATCAACCAGGTAAGGAACTTCTCCCAAGCTAGCATGGTTGCGGGTAGGACTCAGTTCTTCATGGGTTCTCGGGGTAGGGCCTCAGTTTCTCTCTAACTTGTTGGCTGGAGGGAGTCCTCAGATTTTTGCTGTATGAGCATCCTCAACATAGAAACTTGCTTCATCAAATAGTAGAAGCTGAAAAAGCAGTAAAGTCAACAAACAACATGGAAATTGCAATATTTTGTAACCAAATTACAGAAGTCACACCTCCTTAACTTTGCCATGCTCTGTTGGTTAGAATAGAGTCCCAATGTCCAGACTGCGTTCAAAGAGAGATTACACAGGAGTCTAAATTCTAGGATATTAGGATCACTGAGGACCATCTTAGAGGTCTTCCTGTCACAAAAGGAATAGGTTTCTTGATGAGACTTGTAGTTATCATAAATGCCTATTTTAACCGCCTACTGCACACATTCAGACACACAAGAGAGCTTGCAATCTGACATCTGAACTGGAATGACACATCAACCATGTCTTTGAAACCTGAGAAATTGTCCTGTGTCTCAATCCAAAGCAGTAGCTGGGAAATGGTTTAGCGGTGGACACTGTTATCTCACTGCCAGCCATGCACACTAGTAATACCTGCCAATGCACACATTTCAGCAGCCAGCTTTTCAATGCTATGAACATTTTAGCCAGTATTTAATACCGTCAATATTTAACTGTACTGTTTGAACCAGTGTTAGATATTTGAATTCACCAATGAATAGGAGACAGTATGGGTCAGGGTTCAAGGAGAACAGATTATACTTCAAGTAGTTTTAGCAAAAGTATTAATTAAGAGTATTAATTGTTTACAGACTTGTTGAGAAGTCTGAGGAAACACATTCTAAGTTGAATATGTAGGAAGTAACTGAGCCACACTGCAGAACAATGTCACCATGGGAATAGTTCTACAGCAACTAGCTCCAGGAGTAAACCACTACTACTACACTTATGAAACTACCCCCATCGGGACAAAGTCACAACCAAGAAGCATAAATTAGCAGGAAACAATTGCAGAAAAATAAGGCACCTCCAAAATAGTTCTTTTCAGAAGCACATGAGAAACACAAACCAGATGTCTGCCTCACTTCTGACTTCTAGGGCATGTACAAAGGCACCTGATGGATGGAACCTAAATTGCGGCCAAAACCCTAGATGCGAATGAGGCTGAGAAATTGAGATATTACATTTCTGGCTTATAAACTACAGGAAGGTCCATGAGAAGGAATAGGGAATTGATGTTTTCAGTGCTGGATCAATTTGAGTGATAGTTTTTCAGACATTTGAATTTGACTCAAAGTAACTCTTGGCATGACCAGACGAAGAATTGTGTGGCCACGTCCCTTCACCATCACTGTACCAGCTTCTCACCTCCTTTTTCTAGTTGCATTCCTAGAGAAGATGCTGGATCATTAATTTCCATATAGCAAATAGCAAGACAGAGGAGTATAAAACGGGACTGTGATGACACACAGAGATCCATTCCTGCTAACTTTAGGTTAATTTTTTTAAAAGTCACATTTTGTTTAAATTACAGGTCGTTGCAATTGTTACTTTTGCCTTCAGCAAATTTACAAGAAGAAGAGAAAATCAATGTGACCTGGAGAAGAGGTTACTGGTCCAATATAGAGATACATATCTTGTCCTTCAGCTGCTGAGACACAAATTGAAGAAGCATTTGCAATCAGTATCACAAATAGGATGCAGCATCCTCATCTGATTTGTCGACTAGATTAATTTGCTTCCTTTTCTTATCCACACTGAATAAGGTCTTGCCACTGGATTCCATACTTTTTCCATACTTGGATTTTATGACAGCTGTACCTGTTTCTCCTCACCTTGTTTTCTGATTCAAGTAGACACAACCACATCAACACATGAGTACACAGTTATCATTTTAAGGTTCCGGAAAATCATCTTATTTTAAATTATAGTTGGTATTACCTCTCGTTTTCTCATATTTTTGTCATTTTGCCTCTCTTGATAAATGTTGTTCCTTGGTGTCTCAGTAAAACCTTCCTTTTCTCCAGTAAATTCCACCATGATATAAAATAATCTAAATCCTTAGTTTGAATACTGTTCGCTTGAATGCTTTTGCTTCTAGAGCTCTGGTTTTTCTTTCCTTTCTCCAAATTCTGACATAGACTTTTTTCTTTCTAGGTAAGAATTTTGCCTAGTTTATTTTGATGTCTATATGTATTAGGTTACTTAATAAATTTTTGACTACAGTTTTGGTTTACAGAATCATTTTTTAGGATATTTGTCTGCCATTTCCCTTGCCTTCAGGTATGGTGCCTTTTTTTTTTTTTTTTTCCTGAAGATCTTGGCCACATCCTAGTATCAAAAAAAAAAAAAAAATCCAAGTCATATAATGATTCACTACTCATTAATATGGAAAGAATGTCTAGACATTCTTTCCCTCTTCACTATTCTCACACAGAAATTAAAAATCCATACTTTCATGGAAAAGAAAACTCCTGCATTACGCAAAAAATCTTAAGTACACTTTTAAAATATTTACAATTATTTATATTAATGTTTTTTAAACATTTTCTTTGGTATTCTCTAATGGAAACAAATCCTGTCTAAATTTGCAATTAATTTTGGAAGAAAATATTTATTATATAGAAATATTGTTGTAACATTAAAATTTTTGTCATTATTTTCTCCAGCTAGAACATCTGTATATAAATTAGAGACAGTAAGTAAGAAGAAAAAAAAATAAAAGACTAAGTAGGTGCTAAATAAGTGTATAATTCATCCTTGATATATTTTAAAAATTGTCTGGGGTAATTTTTTTAGTACTACCATTGTTTTCATGAACTGAAGACAGATAATTCTTAATGTCTAGTATTGAAAACATACGGATTCTTGACATGATATCAATAAAATATATGTGGTTAAGGTAAGAGGTAAAAGATTAGCTTTTACTTTTACCACCCAGATTTTTGATGTTGATACACAAAGCTAGAGTATAACAGCCTAATATGTATGCATCTAGATAAATCTATAATGATTTTATCTCAAGCTGTATTCATCATAATGTAGACTAAAACCAGTTAAAATAAATTTACCAGTTGCAATCAAACAAGAAATGAAGCCTGGTCGTGTGCAACCTCCCCCCCAAACTTTGAAAAGAAACAAACACCAAAATAAATAAACAAAGTCTTGTGGTTTTACATGTAGCACAGCTTCTGACCTCCATCCCACCTCAAAGAGAGAGTACTGAGGAAAGAATAGAAATTATTTTTTAAATCGTGAATATTCCTACCAATAGCCTTCAATTCTGAGATAAGCTGACAGCTGCTGTGAGGAAAATTACAAAGATAAAACCACCGAGAGTAGGAAACTGCTGGAAGCAGAAGTTTTCAAGGTTCGCCTTGAGACCTCAGCTTAGGTAGGAAGATCATACATAGCTTTTCCTCTTTCAAGGCACTAGGCTGAGTGGAGGATGAAACTTTGCTACCATAAGAATGCAAAGGATCCCCAACTGGGATAGTTCAGATTGGTGGAACTTGGGGATGATATATGTTTTGTTATTTATACTTGTTTTCAATGTTTACATTTTTAATAATAAGTATATATCATTTTTATTATAATAATATCTTTTTTAAAAAAAACAGAAACATAATGATTATCTCCTTATACCTTTTAAAAAACAGGAACATTATGATTATCTCGTTACACATTTTTATCTTCCTGTTTTTTATAAAAGACACATGTAGAAAGATTTATCATGATATTAAGTGGTTATTGACTCGGTTGGGCATTGACATTCTAGCATACTCCTATGGGCAGTCAACACCGTAGAGCGGCTCGCCTCTCTCTAATGTTTACCCTTGTGTCATTATTAAAATAATCCTTTGAAAGTGCTTGGTTGACATTCTCCAAAATGACCCCTTTATTTTCAAAGGTCTTATTTGGACACATTTTTATCCACAAAGCACTTCTTAGTTAATTGAAAATGTAATTGGAAGCAAAACCAACTTTAAAGCCTACTTGTGAGGATATTTCATAATTACAACATTAATTGAGTTGATTAAGTCAACATGATTTTGAAAATTACCTTCACAAAGACAGTTCCTATGTCCACATATTATAGTTCCTCAGAAAAAGAGTGTCATTTCTTCTAAAAGAAAAAATACAAGAAATCCTTAAAAACATAAAAAAGGATTTTAAACATAAAGTCAACACTACTAGGTATTTTAAAATATATTTTTTTAAAGCCAACAGATATATATATATATTTGTAAATAAAAGCAAATAGTTTTATGACTTGAAATAAATATGTGATATTTGAAGTATATATAAAGTATTTGAAGTATATTTACCAACTCTACAGGGAAATCAAGCACAGCAATGTAAGCTGTTTTACATAACTATTACCAAAATCAGGAAATACTTTATAAATAATTTCCACAGACAAATGTTATCATTGAGCCTGAGTCATTAGGATTTAACATTCTACTCATGGCTCAGTGGGGAATAAAGCTAAACTTCTAGACGATAAACAATGCATTCTTTGATTATTTTATTCCGATCACATCTTTTTACACATAAAATACCAGAAGATGCATATAAACACGAAAACAAATGGAATTATTTGGAAAGTTAAGAATTCTGTAGAATCCAACATCAGCAGAATGGCAGACTAAAAAGCTCCAAATGCTTTTCCTCCAAAGAAACGTTGAATAACAACAACAACAACAAAACACCCTCAAATGATCTTAACCAACTTTGAATGAGCTCTGAAAACAAAGGTTTATAGCAACCAAGCAAACACCAAATCAATAAGGTATCTCCAAAACAGTAGGAGACCTTTTGTGGTGTTTTTACTTTCTCCACTCTGTCCCTGGCCCAGTGGTAATCTTGGTCATGGAAAAAGCAACTCAGTTTCTAGTTCTTCTCATCCTCAAATTGAAGGGAGCAGAACATACCTTATTTGCAAATTACTGGGCATATCTGTTCTAACGTTTTGGAGGTTATTTGAAGAACTGATGCACTAGTCTCTCTCATAATTTGGAATACAGGCAAAGAACGAGATCCTCGTAAAAGCTGTAAGGAACTACAAACCCACACATGCCTGGGATAAGAGATCACGCATAATAGACCATCTAAGGCCCAGAGGAGAAGCTGAGGTAAGACTCTGGGAAATTAGGACATTGAAAAGCAACTGTTTACATACATAGGGGATTTTAGAGAATCACAAGTGCATGTCCAGCCAAGATTCACACTCAGAAATGTCCTGAGAAGACCTTAAGCTTTCACCTCAAGGTGAGGCCTGGGCTCAGGGCGAGCCTAGCTAACCGATGAAAGGCTGACCCTGCGTGAAGTCAGTTTGTGTAGACTGGGAGAGGTAGTTGTTCTTTCTTTTCAGTCCTGTGTGTGTGTGTCTGTCTGTGTGTGTGTGTGTGTGTGTGTGTGTGGCAGGGTGACGTTTTTGTTTATTTGTCTATTTCGACTCCTGGCATTCAAGGAAATCTCTTTCAAAGCACTTGCTGAACATGAGCTAAAGGAACAGAGGCTTCAATGAGTCCATATAGAAGAATAATTGCTGCATAGTTTAAAAATGTCTCAAAACAGATGGATTACTGAAGCTTTTAACAATTAAAAAATAGGAAGTCTTGAAGAATGAGGAAAATCTGATTTTCAGAGTTACTACATTATAATAACAAAATGCCCGATTTGCAATGACAGCAAAATAATCACAAGGTAAATAAGGAACAGGAAAACATGACTCATTCAAAGGAACAAAATAAATTGACGTAAACTGGCTGGGAGGAAGCCTAGATAGCACATTTACCAGACAAAAAAATTTAAAACAACTGTCTTAAATGTGCCCAAAGAGCTAAAGGAAAATTACAAATCTGTTTTAAAACATGGAAGTGAAAAAGGGAAATAGGAGGAAAATAAAACATACATTCCAATTCCCTTATCTATAGTAGCTGAGACTCAAAATATTTAATATATCGTGTAAAGAGGACAATTCAAGTAACAGAAGTCTCAGCATATTTAAAAGTACAGAGGTAAACACTATGAAAGACAATACTATCGACTAAAATTGTGTAGTGAAGAGATGTAAAAAACGAGAGAGAGAGAAGAGGTAATAGGCTAATTTTACCACCACCTGACAACATTACTTGAATATCTACAAGTGAAAAAAGCATTAGAGTAAGTTTTGCCATCAGAAAGTGTGATCTTCCAAATTCATTCTTCTTTTTCATTTGGTTTGGCTGTTGTTAAGTCCCTTGAGTTTCCTTATCAATTTTAGTATCAGTTTGTCAAATTCTACAAAGAAACCAGCTAGGATTCTGATAGGAATTGTGTTGAATCTGAAATCAATCTAGGGTTTATTGCCATTTTAACAATATTATGTATTTTTCAAAAAGTCGCCTAGATCAGTCTCTATCCTGAAATCTTAACCTCATCAACTTTACAGAAGTTTTAACAGAATTTAAAAAAAAAATAGGCCGTAATCCCAAACTGGGATTTTTCGTCTAGTGTTGACAAGCTATGGAAAATAAATAAATCTTATCATGGAAATTATCTCAAGTACATTTATTTATTTATGTATTTATGTATTTATTTATTTATTTATTTATTTATTTATTTATTTATTTTGAGATGGATCCTTGCTGTTACCCAGGCTGGAGTGCAATGGCGCGATCTTGGCTCACTGCAACCTACACCTCCCAGGTTCAAGCCATTCTCCTGGCTCAGCCTCTCAGGTAGCTGGGACTACAGGCATGCGCCATCACGCCGGCTAATGTTTTTGTATTTTTAATAGAGATGGGGTTTCACCACGCTGGACAGGCTGATCTCGAACTCCTGACCTCAACTGATCCACCCACCTCTGCCTCCCAAAGTGCTGTGATTACAGACGTGAGCCACTGCGCCCGGCCAATTCGTGTAAAAGCAGCAGGAAGAAAGCACTTACAAATATCTACCTACCACACCTAAATTGCACTGAGCTTTTATGGTGTGTAAAATAAAGCATCTGGTTTTAAATAAAGAAGGGAAAAGTAAAGAAAATAAAACAGTGTATTAACTATGAATTAAGGTACAGCTGAAGTAATTAATAATAAATGGATCAATAATTACCATATCATACATTAGTCATGTTTGACTCCTTCCAAAAACTATCTAAAATATGTTACTTAGACACATACATAAACTCAGGGGTAGAATTAACTCCCTAGTAAAACA
Organism: Macaca nemestrina; assembly: GCF_043159975.1. Classification (NCBI taxonomy): domain Eukaryota; kingdom Metazoa; phylum Chordata; class Mammalia; order Primates; family Cercopithecidae; genus Macaca; species Macaca nemestrina. Next base: position 61,024,554 of record NC_092143.1, on the reverse strand, counting down.
ATTTGACAAGTGACCTTACGTCTATTTATAAAGAATGTCAGTAGACACAATTGATATGATTTTTATTATAAAAGTTACACAAATTTCCAAATTTAATCACCTTGAAAACTTTGTTTTAATCTGCTTAATCATAAGGAAGATTGATCCATATATTTGTTTCACAGGCTCCTCGGAGCCTAAATATTTACATCTTTTGCCTTTCTTACCACCGTGTAAATTGTAGAACTGTTGGTGCAAAGATCAAAAGGAAACCTAGACTGAGGGACCAAAAGATGGCATAAAGTTTGGAAGGCTATGTGGGCTCTGTGTGAAGGGGATGTTTTCCAAGCATTGTAACAAGAGTGGATTGACTTGAGGTGGAGTCAAAACATTCACAGGTAATGTAAGCTGGCTGGAGGGAAGACATCAGATCTGAAATCAGATCAGGTTCCTTGCTGTGAAGATATGTTAGAAGGCAAGTTAGAGTTCCATTGTTAGAACAAGATGCCAAATGTTGATCCTGGCAACTTAGGTTCTCAAGAACACTTGCTGGTTCAGGTCTTTTTATATATTCCCTGTGATATTCCAGAGTCACTCACATAGGGCCTCCACTGTGACATGCAAATAAGGCATCTGGCAGGTGGCAAAGCCGGGATGCAAACTCAGTTCTAACTGTGGGTTAGAACAATGAAGCAGAAAAAATAACACAAAAGAAGGAGGAAGGAGAAGGTGGAGGGAGGCGGATGGTGGGGGAAGAAAATAAAAAGAGTGTTGGCTTCTGCAACACGTGTACTAAAATTTTACATCAATGACACAGAGATTAGCATGACCCCTGCACAGGGATAACATGCAAACTTTGTGAAACATTTCATATAAATTGAAGAATGGGATGGGCATGGTGGCTCACGCCTGTAATCCCAATAACAGACTGGAGTTTGAGACCAGCCTGGTCAACACGGTGAAATCTTGTCTCTACTAAAAATACAAAAACGAAAATTACCCAGGTGTGGTGTGTGCCTGTAATCCCACCTGCTTGGGAGGCTGAGGCAGGAGAATCACGTGAACTTGGGAGATGGAGGTTACAGTGAGCCGAGATCACACCGCTTCACTCCAGATTGGGCGACAGAATGAGACTCCATCTCAAAAAAATAAATAAATAAAAGAATGTTTTAAAAAGCAGAGAAAGCAAAGAAAGAAGATGAAAAGGAAGAGAAGGGAAAAAACAAGAAAACATGTGTACTAACATTTAACCTATGGTGCAGAAACTATGAGAGCTCATGTCTCTCCTCTGCTCAAAACCATCCAATAGATCTTACTTGAAGTGAGATCCCATATCATTATTACTTTTTAAATTTTATTTGTTTGTCTGTTTTGAGACAAGATCTCACTCTGTCACCCAGGCTGGAGTGCAGTAACACAATCATAGCTCACTGCAGCCTCCAACTACTGGGCTCAAGTGATCCTCCTGCCTCAGCCTCCGAAGTAAATGGGCCTACAGGCATGTGCCACCACACTAGCTAATGTATTCAATTTTTTGTAGAGATGAGGTCTCACTATGTTGCCCAGACTGGTCTTGAACTCCTGACCTCAGGCAATCCTCTCATCTCAGCCTTCCAAAGCACTAGGATTATTCGTGAGCCACCATGCCTGGCCTCCCATCTGCTATCATAGTCAATGACCCTACAGACCCTGGCTTCCCACTGTTGCCTCCTTGTCATCTCCTCTCACTCTTCCTCGCTCTCAGTCAAGTTCAGTTGCATCCACTTTATTGAACATATCAAGCAAAATAGCACCTCAGGACCCTTGAGTTAGCTGTTTCCTTTCCCCAGAAATTCTCTGCCCATTTTTACCCCATGCCCACATGGCTTGCTCCCTCACGTCCTTTCACTTCCTTCAGGTCTCTACTCAAATGCCACCTTTTCATAAGGGCATCCTTCAACCATTCTTAATAAAATAAAAACCTGCCATTGTTCTCTATGCCCCTCACTCTGCTTTATTTTTCTTCATATTATTTATTGCTACACGATGTATTATACATGTATTTGTATATTTGTTTATTACCTGTCTCTCCTTTGTTTCTGGGATGCATTCGACAAGAGAACACAGATTTTGACCATTTTATTCACTGCTACATCTTTAGCCTCTAGAACTGTGTGTGCTTGGCATGTGATAGTTCACCAAGAAATATTTGTCAAAATTCGAATGCCTGAATAACTGAGCAATTGAACGAAGAGCCCTGTTTTAGACAACCAAGTGAAACTCAGAGAAACTGAGTCGCTTACCCAGGTCACTTGGAAAGTTAAACATTTTTCTCATGATGAGCCAAACAGCTATTGTATCTGTTTAGAACATAACTTGCACTCAAACTTGGTTTATATTTTGTGTGTGTGTATGTGTGTGTGTGCATGTGTGTGCATGTGTGCATGTGTCTGTGTGTGTGCATGTGTGCATGAGTCTGCATGTGTGTGCCTGTGTGTGTGCATGTGTGTGCGTGTGCATGTGTGTGCGTCTGTGTGTGTGTGCATGTCTGTGCGCATGTGTGCGTGTGTGCACCTGTATGTGTGCATCTGTGGGCGTGTGTCTGTGTGTGTGTGCATGTGTGTGCACATGTATGCATGTGTCTCTGTGTGTGCGTGTGTGTGAGCGTGTGTGTGCATGTGTGTTTATGTGTTGTTCTTCTCTTTGGATCATTGTTCTTTTGTTGCCTTGTCCTCATCTATCAAGACAATGATCTGATTCTGTTGTTAATATGTTTGGTATGCATGTGGATGTATAGACTGGAGATAGGAAATTACTCCAGATCACTGACATAATTTGTTTAATTGAATTACCAGGAAAATCTGGTGAGAAAGATTGGTTAGATTCAAAAATCACAACTTTTTGAAGTACTAGTATAAAATAGCATTTTAAAAAATGTGACAAGTCCTCCATCTGAAGATCTCAAGAGCAGAAATCCTTCACTCTGATTTCCAATTAGTTGAAGGGGCATATAATCCTTGAAATTCAGACACAATCTGTGGATAGAAGAATGAGGAGAATCCTAATTTTAACCTAATAAAATTGTATTTTTATTTCACTCTTGCCACCTGCCTAAATGGGGAGGATGTCAAGATAAAGACAAAAGTTATGAAAAAATAATGGCATATTTTCCACATCGGAATTTGTGATTGATGATGTGATTTGTAGTCTAAGTTAATACATAAATACAATCTAATTCCTTCTAAATTATATGTAATCTTTCTGGATCAAGAGCATGAGGTGACTTGCTTTCTTTTGAAGAGTACAGCATTTCAAGGTTACACTGAGAAAGGGATTCATGTGACACTACTCTGAGACATGGCTTTGTGCATCAGAGATATCCCACTTCACTAAGGTAGAACCACAGAATAAAAATGTGACTAAACCAATATGATTCTAAGAAAATTCATGTCACTTCTTTCTTCTCTACTTTTGTTTTCTCTTTCTATGCCTTATATGCTTAAGACCTTTTTTTATCTTTCCCCAAATAAACTTATATAATATGTATCTGCTTTAAGGTGTCTGTGATGATTCACATTAAGAAAAAAACAACTGAGAGCTCTCAACATATTAGAAATTTCTGTGAAAGTCTTCTTTGGCTTGGAACACATCACATTATGTCACAGAAACTTGAAAAGTCTATGAGCCATAATTTTAATGTCACAACACAATTCTATAACGGGTAATGCAATTTATATAGAATCAGATTACATATGTACAGGGAGTGAATCTATTAAGGTTAAAACTAAAATCTATCTTTTAATAAAATAAATTATACATTTGTATTGCACAACACACATTTACCTTAAGGTATCTGGAAAATAAAACAACAAAATCAATATAAATTACATGAGAATTCAGTAGCAGAATACTCAGATTCCTTGTGGAATCATATTGCATCTATTAGTTTGAACCAATAAAAAACACTGGTTTACAGCGTTCACAGTGCGCATGCTCCTCCCACTATGGTTGCATTGTGCATGGGAGGCAGAGGCGTATTCTTCAACGGGTAAGTTGCAGCTGTAGCTTTCTTCAAATTGGTTTCTGAAGACTCTTTTCTCTTTGAAGTCATCTTTAGTAACAACAGTCCTGGCACTATCAATGTGTCTGTCCAGCCCCATGTGTCTATTCCCGTTTGTTCATGGGCATGGGAGAGGTCTGAGTCACTGAAGGGTGTGTTCCCCACTTTCTTGTAGAAACTTGAAAAGGAGCCATGCACACTGGTGCCCAGAGGCAAAGGCAGAACAACAAGGCCCTTCCACCTGGAGGACTCACGTGGAACTTACATAACCCACCCCCGTCCAAAAATAAAAAAAAACAACAACAAAAAGTGCAAACCAGTTTATCGCGAAAGGAAATGTTTCTGCCTCTCTGTCATTAATTTCCAGTTGTTCTCTTGTTTGACTAGTGGGTAAGAATCTCAGTTCACTTCTCCTACGTTCCAGAAATTTAGCTTCCTTTATTTTTCTATTGGTCGATTTCTATTTAGAGTCCTAACTGAATCAAAGTAGTGGAGATAAATCTCAGTCTTTTGGGATTTTATTTTCACCCCGATGTTTCTGAGACTGAGTGTAAATTTTGCCTACTCTTATGGGGTAATAAGAGTTCTGGGTAAGGACGGCACCTGGTGTTTGGTCATAAACTTACACAGGTGATCACTGAGGCAGCACTTACTCTGGTCAGGGTCACCTGGGAGCTTCAGACCAGGAATTTCCACGTTAATTTTATGGTTTACTTACATAGTAGCTAACAAGCACTGAGAGGCATAGTTGCTTAAATGGGATGGGAGCTGGGCAATAAGAACAAATCAAACACCAGAAAAGGAAAAAAAAAAAAAAAGTGTTACAGGATATTTGTGTGTATTACAATCTCATGCTTTTCAGGAGAAAACTAATTTCTTCCCCATCTTCCCAGGTCTACCCCATTGCCCATACTAAATCCTGTGGTCTCTCTGTTCTCTGGAAGGTAAAATGTTGGGCAGCCAACAGACAGGGACAGAAGCTGCTGGGGCGGGGGGTAGTGGGGGGCTCTTGAGATTCAGTAAAGCACAGTCTGGGAGAAAGATCATCTTATATAGAGGCAAATGTGATCATTTCTAAGTAGATTTGATGCTGCTACTTTTTTGGTGAATTTATTTTAGAGCAGAGGCTAGTATTTTAGTGCAAGCCACTCTCAGTCATGAATGTAAAAAGTCTAGGCAAGAACTCCCTAAAGATGTTCAGTGGTGTTACACAGAACGCGTTCTGGCACAGGAATGTAGCATGTTATTTTCAGCAGACGTTACCCTCCAGAATGGATTCTATTTTAGACAGCATGCTGACTAACGTATAGAGCACGTTGACAGAAAGATGGATCCATTTAGATAGTTCAGATGTGAACAACAGCAGATTTCAACTCAAGTTTCAACTTTTTAGAAGGTTTTACCCTTTTGAGTACAGATATCATAATTAGAATTATGCCTGGATTTATAAATTTTTATCCATAAGGTATTTTAAGCTTAAATAAAATTAAACAATTTTAATTTTTCCAAAGCAAAGTTAAACTAATTTTTTAAATTATTTCATTAATATTATTTGAATAGGAATTATTTTCTGCTTATATTTTACAATAAAAACTGAATCATTTGATTGATTGGCCCCTTATATAAAATTAAACCATTTATAGTATTTGCATTGTCAGGTTTCTTTGTGATCATTTATGCTAACCAATTTTTATAGCTGAAAAATGTTTGCCAAGAAGATATGATACTTGTACAAATAACAAGTATTTGTACATGCTGTTATACTTATTGTCAGATCAATTTTTGCTTTACCTCATTTGACGTTCCTTTTAAAAATACGCATTTTGAATTTGAGAGATGACTGATAATCATATTTGTTCCTAAGAAAAGCCTGAACAAGTCCTTTAAGATATTCTAGGATTTCATTCCCAAGTAAAGAGATGCATGAAACGTCCTCATTTCAGTGAAAGAAGCCAGACACACAAAGCCACATATGTATGATTTCATTTATATGAATGTCCAGAATAGGCAAATCCATAGAGACAGAAAAGATATTAGTGATTGCCAGGGAATAATACAGGGAGGGGAAGAGGGGAATGACGGCTTAAAAGGTTTCCTCTTTGGGTGATGAAAATGTTCCAAAACTAGATAGTGGTAACAGTCGCACAACATTTCAAATGTACTAAAGTCACCGAATTATACACTTTAAAATGGTGAAAATGATGAATTTTAACCACTCATAACCATGTTTTATTAATTTTACCACTTTTTTTAAGTAAAGGGAAAAGAAGGTTCTGAGATTCAAACCTTTGCAATCAAAATAATCTGTCAAATAGAGAAGCCTGTAAACATATTCTGAATACTATTTAATTTTTCTGTCCAATTAGAAACTGAGCCTAATTCTAAATAGTATAAGAGCCAAGAGAAACTGTCTAGGCTGGTATTAACCTTTTTCTTAAATTAAAAATGCTATCGGCTTGATAGGTGCAGCAAACCACCATGGGACACATTTACCTATCTAACAAACCTGCACGTCCTGCACATGTATCCTGGAACTTAAAATAAAATAAGTGTTATCAGTGTTCATTGTGAAAAAATCAATACAGAAAGAATAAATTATCAATTCCATTGTCTGGAAATCATGTTTTGGGATTATATATATATATATACACACACACACACACACATATATGTGTATATTTGTGTGTGTATACATATATGTATATGTATATATATGCACAAACTGTATTTCCCTAAAAAGAGATTAGATATTGTTCGGTAGTATATCCAACTACATAATTTTACCAACTACTCACACTTGTAATTATTTTACTATGTGCAGGCAGGGTTCTATGTACTTTAAGTATATTAACTAATTTAATCATCCAATGACCCCATGAGGCTGGCATTGTTCATTGATTTTAATGAGAAAGCTAAGAGAAGAAATAAGTAGCCTTTCAAAGGTCACACAGAAAGTAAGTGACAGATCCAGGATTCATATCCAAGCAATCTGGCTCTAGCATCCATGCTTCTCAACCATTATGACCCAACATTCAACCAAATCAATACTGAGGGACATGTGAAATTTATCCAATATTTTGCTATTACAAACAAAAATCCAATGAACATTCTTGAAGCCATACACAAAAATAATGGTTACAATAGAAGTTACTGGTATTGAAATTTTGGTTCAACCTATATTAAATTTTAAGACTTTTGATATAACTAATACATTTTTGAAATGATCAGTCTTATGCTTGTGGGGGAGCACACTCCTGCATTGGGAAAAGATTCACTGTGAAGCACAGAGCACCTTTATGGTTGGATCATCTTGTGATTAAAGTTCAGGCATTATCTATCCTGTAAGTGGCAGAATCAAGACTGCAATATTGACTGCTTTTCTTTTTAACTCATGTTTTCCATTGACTACACTGCTCCTCAAAGTAAAACCCCTGTGTCAGTGTACTATTCATGGAATACTCTGCAATTGTAACCACCTTCTAATACTTTTAATACCCAATCAAAATTTATTATACATATGTATACATAGATACTCATTTGTAGAGTTGTGCTTCAAAATAGTGATCTCTTCCCAACATTACAATATATATTAATGATGCCAACAATTTGATAATGACCCATTGTCCAAAATATTCCCCATTAGTATAACAAAGACATAATTGAGTATTTCTATTTCCATGCCAGCCATAAGCACAATTTTGCAATGTGATCATCTTAGAATTATTTAATCTCTAAATACAGCAAAAACAAGAAACCAAGTTAATGTTGTTTTATTACATCCCCCCATATCTGTAAATATTACTTTCCACATCCAATTTCTGCTTATTTTAAGCAGCCACGTTTCTTTAAAAGCAAAGGAACTTCTTTTAACAGCAATATTAAAGCTCTGTTTAAAACGTTGCAAAACAAACCCCACTGCATTTTAGACAGCTGCTTCCTTATAAAAATAAGAAAAAACCAATCTGTACATTTACATAAAAATTCCAAATCATTCACTGGGGGAGAAATGAAAGCTTTAAAAATATATTTTCTTGCACACTGAAATACCATAAATTTCACCTTACACATATAAGGAAATAATAATACTACATATGGGAAAGTCAAATAAAACATAGAAATGAATCCCTGAAATTAAATTTTCATTTGAGATGAAAGAATTGCAAATTAGGGCATACATGCAGACCAGGTGGTTTTCGGCATGTTCAAAGAACAAAGACAAGGTTAGAGGTTTTATAAACAGGGAAGTGATACTGGTTGCTCTTTGAGAAATTTGTCGGCCCTAGTAAGGTCTTGGGGAGGTGGCACGTTTTGATTGGCGAGTGAGGGAGTGCGCAAAGCACAGTGGGTGTTTCAGTAGCCATTAGATAAAACTGGCTTCTGGTTACAGTAGACAATTTCATCAACGAGGCTTGCAGAGAACTCCATTCTCAGAGCAATATTTTGTGCCCTGAGTTTTCTCCCCCTGGCTTCTCTACTGTCTTTTGGTTGAGTATTTCAAGATTGATCCAATTCACATGATCAACTTTCACACATGTTCAAAATGATTACATTAAAATAAGAAAACTTCAAACGGAAAATAAAGCCAAGCGCGGCGGCTCACGCCTGTAATCCCAGCACTTTGGGAGGCCGAGGTGGGCGGATCACGAGCTCAGGAGATCGAGACCATCCTGGCTAACACGGTGGAACCCCGTCTCTACTAAAAATACAAAAAATTAGCCAGGTGTGGTGGCGGGCGCCTGTAGTCCCAGCTACTCGGGAGGCTGATGCAGGTGAATGGCGTGAACCGGGAAGCGGAGTTTGCAGTGAGCCGAGATCGCGCCACTGCACTCCAGCCTGGGCGACAGAGCGAGACTCTGTCTCAAAAAAAAAGGAAAATAAAAAGTATAAATCTAAAACACATATATTTCAGGGTCAAATTAGAAAACAAAAAATGTAGGAATAAATCAGAATTTTAGATACCCATTTAATTCATAGACCTTCTTAGTGCCCAGAGGGAGGGCTACAGAAGGAATACAGCAATTCCCATGAATGCCTTGTTTGTTCTGCACAACCAGTTCAGGCTCATCCTGCAAATGCCTTCAGACTCATCATTCAGTCAGCTCTGTCTCCTTGATTTCTCACTCCAAATAAGGTTAGCCATAGAGAAGAGGTTGGCTGATCCCTCAGCAGACTCAAATGGCAGTTGCCATTGGCCTGGGAAAGGAAAAGGCAGTGCCAAGCCTAGGAAAAAGTATGAAATAGATGATGTTGCCTTTACTCTCACCCATAGTCCTTGTGTCCTCTCCTTGCCCTAGAAGGCCTGCGTCTTCATGTTGCCCTCTGACTTCCAAATGCCTTACTTAGGCTGCTTTCTCCTAAAGTTCCCTCTGTTCTAAAATGACAACTTGATCTTTTTCTTTTATACATTCAAAGTTTCTATTTCTTCTATTATTTTAAAATTTCTCTGGAGAAAGCAAACTGATTAAAAATTAATTCGCACTGAAGGATGGTGGAACACCTGGAGTATTTGTCACTTAAGGGAATCTCTGCTGGAGGCGTTGCTGACAATGTTAGCAGAAAGCTGAAAGAAGGGGGCCCACGAGGCCTAGCTTTCCTTGATTCACGCCAATACCACTCAGAAGAAGGGCGGTAAGGAGAAAAATGAAATTTTGTAGCTCTCAGGCCCTGATCAGGTGTCAAGTTTGTGGGGCTTAGGCCTAAGGACACTCAATCTCCCCAGGGTGCTTTCAGTGAGATCCGCCCCTCAGCTCCCTCTAGCCTCTATACTCTGGGAGGACATGGTTATTTGGTTCTAAATTAAAAAGATGTTGGTCAATATAAGAGAGAACAGAAACAGCAATAGAGGATTTAACTTCAGTAAAGGTAAGTTTTAAAATGTTTTTGTTATTAGCTCCCCAAAAAAACACCTCATCTCTGGACCCTTGCTACCAAAAATCAGGGAACCCTAGCTACAGCGAGTATTCCCAAGTTTGCTACTAACTTGTGGATACAGAAATCTTGAAACAGACTGCAAAGCAAACCTACTGTTCCATCAGGTTCCCTCTTTCCTTTCCACAGAAACCAGAAAAGTTTAATTTGTTTACAATTTTAAACAAATTACACAAATTGGACAGGAACTATTTCCTGACAGACTCAGTTATAATGCAGCATTTAAGAGCTAGGCCTAGGAAGCTCTCTCTTTTTTCTATTGCAGGACAAACTATACCCCAGCCTCATTTCAAGTTTTTACAATTTTCCTCTTTGTTTTCATTTCATTTTAAATGTTGCATTGATTAATAATAATATATGTACACACATTTTTTTCCAACTATATTCCTATGGAAAATTGCTACTTCATGGGGCGCTTCAACAAATTTTGCCTCCAAAGTCAAATGAATTCGGTAGTGCGGTAGAGGTGAGTCCCTATTCTTTATGAGCTGCAACATTTTTAAGTTAATTCAGTCTTCAGTGTTTCTTTTCCAAATTTTTCTTCACATAGTAATACTCAATATTTCTTGTTTATTTTTTAAACTATCACTGTAAGTGAATATATAATAATGTGATATTAGCATAACTTAGCTATTGTTGGACTAATATTTATCTAACACATTTATTACTAAAATATCTGTTTAAAAAAAAAAAAGAGCAGATGCTTTAGAGACCTTAATTTCAATGCTGCAGCTTGAGATTTACTAGTTGTCTGTTTTAACATTTTTCACTTTTTGGAAAAGATAAGCAACAACATGCTTAAAAAATATAAATTGGTGAGTAGCATAATTCAAAATTGAGAAAAAAAAGTCATCATCTACATACATGTTGAAATTGAACTTTACAATATTATTTTTGGAAACCTCCAGAATGTCTGGCAAAGACCTAATTGTAGCACTGTGACATTATCTCTTTGTGCATGCTTCTGCTAATGTAATAAATTTGGGTTCCAAATTATTTAAAAAGTCAAGGCCGTCTTCTTCCTGTTTTTCACTGCAGCAACCCACAGAACCAGCTGGAGATCCTCTTCCCTCGTAGTTATAAGTAAGGACATAATCTTGGGATGGCATGTGGTCTTCATTCTGATTACATCGATGCAATTTCTGTAAAATTTTTTAAAAAAATGAATTGTATTATAGTTTTAAACAACTTAAATATATGAACATAAAATTTATTTTTATTTACCTTTTATGTTTAATTTTTAACCAGTGTGTCCTCTAATGGATTCCTACACACAAAAAATGCACATGATTGGTCTATATTACAACCATACCATAAAGTCAGTATAGTTTACATTTCTAATAATCCATATAAGTAAAAAATTATGTATACAAGTGTTATATTTAAGTACATTCAAGTTATCATTAAACGCTTATCCCTAAATTTTATACACAGAGGTCAGGTTAGTCCAAAAAATAGAGACAATAGTCATACTGGTTGGGAGTTTGAGATTGGATGTCAAACAGTCTTGGTTGTGAGTCAAAGCTCTGGCTTTACCAACTAGCTGTATGATTTTGGACAAGTCACCAAATATCCTTTAGTCTCAGTGACCACCTAACGAGATTATTTTAGAAATTAATGACAAAATAATAATGCATAATACACATATTATGCCCAGCACATATTAAATGTAAAATACATTTTAACTAGAATCACTATTATATGCAGTCATAAAGTAGGTAGGATTTACCAATTTAACTTCAGAATCAAGTTTCCAAGATACCCAAAACATGGCAAAATATATATATGCACCAAAAAGTTCAATGAAATTAAAAAGAATGAACATAACCCATATTGCAAAAACGGGGCTTCTGTAATAAAGAAGCCAGGCATTCAGCCACATCTACCCTGTCTGCCACTGGCCTGTCTGCCAACTCATCAACTGCCATGTCTCCTCCTTTTCCTCACCTGGGTGCCCACTCCTTGCCTATGTGGAGCTCATTGGCATGACTTACGTTCTTTCTTCATGACGTTGTTAGCCTTACCTCCCATTACCTGGTGTGCAATTGAGGAACCCTCCTAAGACTATGTCTTAAGCTTCACTCCATCTCAACCTGATCTTACATGAATACTGACTGTCTAGAAGTAGAAAAAGAATTAACACTTGAATTTGACCCTCCAAAATGCTATGGATACATAACCTACAGCCCTATACCAGAGTATCACCCATTTGCATTCCATCCAAGGATGAAAGGTCCACTGTTTGTCCTGCAATGGCACTGGTATCCTCTGATAAAAGAGGTAAAAATTTAGTTCAGAAGAGTGTCTAATCCAGTGGCTTTCTATCTAGCTGCACATTTGAATCATCTCAGAAATGTAAAACAAAAACAAAACAAACAAGAAAACCCAAATTCATTAAATAGGAATCTTTTAGAGTAGAATACAGACATCAGTATATTTTAAAAGCTTCGTAGTGGATTTTGCCAGACACAGTGGCTCATGCCTATAATCCCAGCACTTTGGGAGGCCAAGGTGGATGGATCACTTGAGACTGAGAATTGGAGACCAACCTGGGCAGCATGGCAAAACCCCCTCTCCACAAAACATGCAAAATTTAGCCAGGTGTGGTGGTCTACACCTATAGTCCAAGCTACTCAGGGGGCTGACATAGGAGGATCACCTGAGCCCAGGAAGTCAAGGCTGCAGTGAGCGGAGATTGCACCACTGAACTCCAGCCTCAGCGACAGATCAAGACCCTGTCTTTTTTTTTAAAAAAAAAAAAAAGAAAGAAAAAAGCTTCCACTTCATAGGGGATTTTGGTATGAACAGAAAATTCCTTATTTTAATTCCTTCTTTCTTTCACATTCTTGTTTTCCTTAAAATAAAAGCACTTTACATTTGCATGGTGCTTTGTATATTTAAAACATGCCCTGCAATGGTGATGATAGTTAATAATAGTATATTGTATATTTCAAAATTGCAAAGAAAGTACACTTCAAATGTTCTCACCACAAAAAAATAAGTATTTGAGGTGATGTGTATGTTAAGTGTGATTTAGTCATTCTACATTGCAGACATAAATCATAATATCACTTTGTGCCCCATAAACACATTCAGTTATATTTTGTCAATTTGCAATAAAATAAAAAATATATAAATCTTGCTATTTAATCTTTATGCTAAAACTGCATTCAAATGTTTTTGTTTTCACAGAGAAATACAGATTTCATTTGAAAAGTTTGTCATTGTGAGGAACTAGAATTGCTTTCACATTCTTCTATGTCAAAAGGGTTCATGAGGTAAATACACAACCAAAAGTGAGATGTTAGTGAAGAATACTAAAAACCTCCAATATTTATGGGATTCTATAAATTAAGTGAAATATGACAAGTGAAATAAAATCTCTTTTAAATTAAATAATGTAACAAAATCAAAGAGCACAGGAAAATGAACAGAGCAAGCAAGAGAGGGCCCACAGAAAAATACGGAAAAGCAGTTTCTGAAAATATATGTTAATTTGAATTTTCTACTTTTCTCCATTCAGAAGTTTAAATTTTAGAGTCAAAACACCTAAGGAAACTCACTTCACCGAGACGGGGCTGAGTAAAACTGTGCCACTCCGAGTAGGTGTATCTGCAGTTGTCCACCTCCGTGTGTCCTCCCCTGCAGGAGTCCAGGGTGTGATGGTGCCCAGCCCCCCGGCAGGATTCCAAGGTCTGATGTCCTCCTTTCATCATTTCAATGGTTTCCTGTCCTCCATTTTTCATTCCTGATCCCACGGTGCCACAAAAACCTTGGCTAGAGTTGTTGGCAGTCTGGGTCATAAATCCATTGGCAGAGCACTGAAATAATAAAATAAAATAATTCATGTTGAGAGCAAATGGATTCTAAGTTGTCATGAGAAGGCAAAGGAGAGAGGACATTTATTCAACCTTTTTATTCATTCATTCATTCAACAGACATTCATCAGTTTCTGATTATGCGCCCAGATGCTGTCTTCATTCATTTTGTGCTGCTATAACAGAATACCCGAGACTGGGTAATTTTTAAAGAACAGAGGTTTATTTCTTACAGTTATGAAGTCTGGGAAGTCCAAGATCAAGGAGTTCACATTAAGCGAGGGCCCGTCCCATGGCAGAATGTGGAAGGGCAAAAGAGCAAGAGTGAGAGGGAGAGGGAGAGAGAAAGAGGAGCAACAGGGGACTGAACTTGTTTTACAATAAGCTTTCATGATAATAAACCCATTCCCACGATAAGGACAGTAATCCATTAGTAAGAGCAGAGCCCTCATGATCTAATCACCTGCTAAAGGTCTCACCTCTCAACACTGTTGCATTGGGGATTAAGTTTCCAACACATCAGCTTTTAGGGACAAATTTCACCCATAGCAAATGCAAAAGCCTAGGGATATAAACATAGGCATAGTCTCTCGATGGCTCCAAGAAGCTCTTATTCCAAGGAGAGAGAAAAACAAATACTTTAAGAATGTGATTACTCTACTATGTAGGTGAGCACAAAATGTTACAGGAGCACAGAAGTAGAGCATTAAAATTCAAATCCAAACAGGGTAAGTGAAGTAGACTGGAAAAACTCTGAGCTAAGAGACTAGGGACTAGGAGGAGTGGGACAAACAAGGCAACCACTGCAGAAGGTTCTGGAGGCAAAAGGCAAACAATGTCCTTCAGGGGTCCCCAACTTCAGTCAGTTGAGAACAGCTACCACATAAGACTGGCGTTGCGGGGAGGCTGGAGAGATTATAAAAGGCCATAATATATAAAGATCTATATGCCATGCTAAAAAAAATACTTTATTATGAGGATTATAGGGACTGTGAAGAATTTTAACTCATTACAGAGAGAAACACGTTTCAAAAATATCATTCTCGGCAATAATGTGGAAGAAAAATAAGACAAATTTAGTGTCATGGAGGTCAGATGGTGGTCACTGCATCTGATCTGATCTGATATTCCAGGTGAAAATGATAAGGATCGGCCGGGCGCGGTGGCTCAAGCCTGTAATCCCAGCACTTTGGGAGGCCGAGACGGGCAGATCACGAGGTCAGGAGATCGAGACCATCCTGGCTAACATGGTGAAACCCTGTCTCTACGAAAAATACAAAAAACTAGCCGGGTGAGGTGGCGGGCGCCTGTAGTCCCAGCTACTTGGGAGGCTGAGGCAGGAGAATGGCGTGAACCCGGGAGGCGGAGCTTGCAGTGAGCTGAGATCAGGCCACTGCACTCCAGTCTGGGTGACAGAGCGAGACTCCGTCTCAAAAAAAAAAAAAAAAAAGAAAAAAAAAGAAAATGATAAGGATCTAAGCCAAGGTAGAAGCAGTCATGATTGAAAGAAGTAGGTGGACTCCACAGAGAGTCTACAAGTATCTAGATTGATGAGGCAATCAAGGACAGAGTCAGAAATTATTCTTTTGTGTTCCATGAAGGCAAATAGGTAGATGGTACAACTCACTGAAACAGGGAGGAAAGATGTGCTTGTGGGCAAGAGGAGAGTGAGCAACTAAAGTTTAGATACGGTAAACTTTAGAAACATGTGGGATGTCCAAGATGAATATATGAATATGCGGATTTGGAACTCAGATGAGAGCTTTGAGCTGGAGATATAATTCTGGGAGTCACTCCCAAATAGGTGATAGTTGAGGCCATGGGAATAGAAGACCAATCCCGAGAAAATTGTTAACCAAAAGAAAAAAGGGCTAAGGATAGAACCACAAGAAAAATCACATGTTAAGGGGTGGGTAAGAGACAGCTGTGACAGGCCAGATCTGAGTAGCCACTGAGACAACAGAGAAAACCAAAGAGGCAGGATTCTGAAGCCATGAAGAGAGAATATGATAAGGAGTGGGAGCAGCCAATGATGTTAACAACAACAGAAAAATCACAGCAAGGTAAGAATGGGTTCAATTAAAGTATAAGTGTCCATTGGATTTAAGTGAAAGAACAGCCATTGATCATCTTTGTCGAAAGAATTTCCAAGAAGTGCTGGGTAAGCAGGAAGTAGTATCATAGAGAAATCAAATATAGTTTTTTCTTTCCAAAAGTTCAGTTTGAAAAAAAAAGAGAGATTTGGAAGGAACTAGAGGATGACAAAGAGTCAAGGAAATGCTTTAAAATGAAAATGTCTTCATTGAACATTAGCTTAATACTGGAACTTCACTCCAACCCTCTGAGCTATAGGACAGAAGTTTAGTTACAGTGGTAACCTCGACATGTCAGTTTTCATTACAAACAGTTACATTACTTTCAGGGCAAGAACCTCCATTACATTCAGGTTCCTTTGTGCCACCTTCTTATCAATTTAAATATTTTTCTACTTAAAATGCAGTCTTCAACTAAATTGAAAGATTTTTCAAGTGCAGATGATTTAATGAACCTGAAATATATCTACAAAGTCATATTTATATTGCCTTAGAAAAAAATACCAGAAAAAAAAATTGAAAAGTAGCCATTTGGTGGCAGTGCTACCCTATATTTTTTTACTTAGGTTGCTGTTACAATAAAATTCAATTACAAAAAAGGAAAAAAGCTCTCCTCATTATTAAATCTTCTTGATGGTACACTTTTGTTGTAATAAACACAAGTTCAAAGATCATATTTCTAAGTGGATAAAAGAGGAATTTAAAACAAACTAAAGCAATGCTGAACCTACAGAGCCAGCTTTCATATTTTCTATTCTCTGCTCCTTTCTGTCCTCCTACAGCTGCATTTCCCAAAGTTCATTCTCACAGGGTATCAACAACTGCTTATCCATGTCAATAATTTCCAAGTTTACTTTTCCAGCCCTGATTATTCACCCAACTCCTAACCCCATGTGCATGCCTTCAAATGAAATTCAGATCCAAAGCTAAAATGATCACTTTTACTCATTGTATTAAAGCAAGTTTATAGATTCAAGAAGAAATTTTATGTTTTTGTATAAATTAATATTTCCAAGCTCCTTTTAGAAGTGTTCCTAACACAGAACAGGTAAATATTGTGAAGTGGCCACTCAATATAATCAGCTCTAACATTAAATGGCAAAGAACAAATATTAAGTAAAAGTCTTATAGGTTATGCTGTTTTCCTCTCCTTTAGCTATTCTCACCATCTCTTCACTTTCAAACCCTTCTTATTCTTTAAGTTACCAAATAAGCTGTACCTCTTGTCACTAGCCTTTCTGGTTGATCCAAACCACATGAGTACACTTAGGTATCACAGGAATTTTTGAACGCTGACAGTGCTTTATCATATTGGTTTATTGTCATGTTCCTATTTTGCTTTTCCATAAAAGTGGGATCTATTTCTCATAAATAAGTTGACATATTTTTGAGGAGAGAACATGCCTTGTAAGTACTTTTGTGTATATATATACACTTCACACAAAACAAGAAGCATAAAAGCACCTCAGAAGTCCTAAGAAATATATAAGGAAAGAGTGGCAGTAGTCTTCCAAACCCCTCTCCCTTTCTTTTAGAAATATCTCATTGATATTTTCCTAGTTAACTTGAGAACTTTTAGCAAGCTTTTTTCCCCATTATAAATGGTTAACAAGTTACATGAACAAATTATATCTGGAAATATACATTGTAGAGTGCAGGCAAAACAAATTATTGCTATAATAAATTCTCACCATCAAAGAACAAGTTGAAACTATAACACTAGAGTGCAAAAAAGATAACTAAAACAATACGTCTGGATCACGAAGTTTAATAAATTACCACTATATAAACATTTGCATATTGACAGACAATATTTATGCCTACTAAATCTGATTCAATTAAAAATATAAATTAACTCCTAAATTCTGAAATGAGTTTATGAGGATGAATTAAATAAATTATCAGAGATACAAATACATATTTATTTAAAAGTTACTTACCAATCTATCATCTCCAGGTGCTTCTGTGTTTGATATAATTAAGTTTTGCTGTGCTAAATCTTCAGGAAAACGTTTGCCTTTAGTTGTACCCAAAACTCCACATACTAAAGTTAGCAATACAGCTGAATTTAAAAATAAAAATAAAATAACTTATTTTAGCATACATAGAATAAAATCATCATCATTTATTTCTTACGACCTAAGGATCAAAGTAGAAGATAAAGCCACTAAGCATGGCTTCCCATGAATTATCTTGGCTGTTCTAAGTTAACATGTCACCAGCTAGCTTAGATTTTAGAATCAGAAGCAATCATCTGTATTTTTTTATTATATCTCTCTAATTGCTTGAATTCTGCCCATCAAAATAAAGTACTTAGAATTATGAGTTAAACAGTACATAAAGAAAAGAAATCACCAACATTTAAGACAAAGACTTTGAAAAAATTTACTGATTCCCCCCAAAATAATTTCCCCACATGAAAATGTAAAAAGAGAATTGTGTACAAAAAAACATGAAAAAGACAGACTGCTTTCCTAGAAAAGATTTATCTTACTTGAACCTACTTTGCATCTTGCCTATTAAGAATTCTTATTCTAAATCATAATTGTGGGAGATTGAAAATACATGATAATTAAACTAAGAATAATAACAACAATTCTTTCAGTCTAAAAGACCCTATAGTGCATTGGCAAAATCCCCAAACTCAGACCACTACATATTTTTGCATGGCCTATGAGCTAAGACTTTGTATTTTTAAATGGTTGAAAAAATTCAGAAGAATAAGAGTTTATAATGTGAAAATTACATGAAATTCAAATTTTACAGTCCATATGTATTGTTCTATTGGAACACAGTAATGCCCATAATTTATATATTTTTATAGCAATGTTATTGTTTCAGGGACAGATTTGATTGGATACAATGGAAAACACATGGCCTGCAAAGCTTGACATATATACTACCTGGTCCTTTACAGAAAAAGCGTGACAACTCTAGCCTATCCTACATGGCCCCACACTACCTTTCTGGCTCCATTTCCTAATCCTCTTCCCTTTGTCCACTCTCACCACACTGGTTTCCCTGCCACTCCTTGGTTTCTCCAGACATAATCACAAATTAGGGTCTTTCCATTGACTTCCCTCTCTGACTGAAAGTTCTTGCCCCAGGCATTCCACCTGGCTAACTCTTTCACCTCTTCCAAAAATCATTAAAAATAATCTTCTCAGGTCTGACCTCTGTATTGAAAATTGCAACCACTGGCACCAATACCCCCCTCACCAACACACTCCATGGCACTACAGATCCTAATTATTTCCCTCTCTTTTTTTCCTCCATAGCATTTAATTTATTCATTAACTGTCACAAGGCAGATTGATTGTTTTTGCTTGTTCGTTTGTTTGTTTGACCTTCCCTATTTTTCCTAAGCACCTAGAACAGTTTCCCGCCTACAGTAGGTATTTGATATATGTTTATTTTTTGACTTGATGAAAAATAATGAACACATTAGAAATTTACTATGTACTGTTCTAAGCACTTCACATGCATTACCTTATTTAATACTCAGTGCTACACCATATGGTAGGCTACTACAATTATTCCTTTTACAGATGAGAAAATTGAAGCACAGCTAAGTAATTTGTCCCAGGTCACATGGCTTACAAGCGATGAAGCCGGGGTACAAACCCAGGCAGTCTGATTCCTGAGTTTTTTGCGCTTAACTTCTACTCTTACCGCAAAACAAAGCTAATCTAGGCTGGAGGAGGTTAACAGAATTTAAAATTGGCAAGATATACCCAAGAAGAGATACTGCTGAGAACAGAACATCTCCCATAACTCTGCGGCTGAATGGTAAAAAGATACGGAATGAAGCCTGTAATCCCAGCACTTTGGGAGGCCGAGACGGGCGGATTACGAGGTCAGGAGATCGACACCATCCTGTCTAACACAGTGAAACCCCGTCTCTACTAAAAAATACAAAAAAACTAGCCGGGCGACGTGGCGGGACCCTGTAGTCCCAGCTGCTTGGGAGGCTGAGGCAGGAGAATGGCGTAAACCCGGGAGGCGGAGCTTGCAGTGAGCTGAGATCCGGCCACTGCACTCCAGCCTGGGCCACAGAGCGAGACTCCGTCTCAAAAAAAAAAAAAAAAAGATACGGAATGAAAGTAGTTTTTAGTGGACTTTCCTAAGGCAGAAATTTTAGATTATTCTATTTAGCCCTAAAAGGAATGGCACTGGAACCAAGAAATAAAGGCTGTTTGTCAGATTCTGTGAAATCTAAGGAATTTTCAAAAATTATGTCTAAGCATAAAGTCTTTTATCTCAAGAAGGATCATGTTCCCTTCACAGAAAATATTCAAACAGAACTCAGGTAATAACACAAAAGGAACTTGGAAAGAGACTCACACCTGACGGATGCTTGGACAAGATTATTTTTTAAAGATCTTTTCCTGCACCTAGATTTGTTATATATATTTTAAGTTCAAGAAAGTGAAAATACTTACAAAAGAGCAGTGCTATACCCAGTAGTATTGCGAGGATTGCCCATTTTCCAAGTACTACTCCTGCACTCCTTGAAGTCACACGACACTGAGCTGGATGAGTACACTCACATAGATTAACTCTCAATAATTTTGTTGCAGCTTGGCCGGCCCTGTCTTTTACAGTAATAGGAATGGTATATTCTTGAAATCCAGCATTTTTCTGATATGAAAGACGGGCAGCTGTGTCTGAAAGAAAATAAAAGAAGTTTATTTTTTAATGATCATTTATCATTTAGCATTTGTTTCATCACGCTTGTTTTTGAAGGCATCATTCTCAAGGAACTGCCTGCCACATGAAAGTAAATAAAAATGGAGGACTATCTTCAACCCTTTCAAACTCTAATATTGTCTTATATATGTTGTCCCTTGTAATTCCTTAGAAAGGAGCCCTTAAGAAATAATTTGGCATTGGAGTGGCCCAGTAGTGTTCTAGTAATGTTTATCTATACAAACTAATAATGTTAGGTTGGCTGTTAACATACGCTTCAAGCATTTTTCTCCAGTACCAATGTATCTACAGGTACACACAAATAGTTTCTGAAGTTCACATTCTCTTATCCACTGACCTTCTAGTATTTGCACATTATTCATATGGATAAGGCAATTTTTTCAAAGCACAATAGATTGTTTACAATTAACGCCTTGTATCTGGAAGTAATCTTAGTACCAGAAGCTAATTAATGTCACTCAGGCTACTTATAAGACTTACACAAAACAGAAGTGTCTATATAATAATTCACTTTTACCAACTGTGATAGTCAATTTTCCCCAATAGTCTTGGTCTATTATTTTAATGACCATATTATCAACTAACCAAAAGCTCCACAGAATTTCAATGGCAGTTACAACCTCCTTGAGTTTTTATAATAGAATAAGTAAAATGAAAAAGTAGCATAAAACACACCCTGGAAGTCATCTGGAATTCCTAAGCCTTAATTAAATGCTCTGCTGTAGCTGTAAGAATTTCAAAGATTTTGGCTGCACACCTCATACCTGAAGGCTCCCTAGAGGAATATGAATTACCACTTGGGTTTACTTAGGACCACTCAATACCACACTGTATCTAAGGTAAGATCCTTGAAATCCCTCCACTCCCTCAAGACAACAAGTGGAGCCATAGTAATGTCTTATTCACAGTAGTGTATTTGCCTCTGATTTTCCTTCACTCACCTATGCTCCCTTCATATTGTCCTCCTGTCACCAGTGTCACCTTTAAAAGATGTAAATCCTGGGATGGCATTGCCTTACTTTCACATTCCCAATGCATAACTGCTGTTGCCTACTGTACCAAGGTTAGTCCTCTCAGCCTGGCACACAAGGCCCTTCACCACCAGATTCCACCCTTTCTTCCACCCAACCTCTTGGCATTCTTACTAAAACCTTCTAAACTCTAATGACATGGATGTACTAATTCTTCTGGTATGTTTCTTCTTTTATGCACATTACTAATCAATTATTGAACAAGCAAACATTTATGAAGCAGTTAGTATCTACTAAGCATTAGGCTAGGTGCTGGCAGTACAAAGATGAATTGCAAACGCTCTAGGAAACTCATGTATTGGAAGGGAGAGGTAATCAGATGTTAATACAACAGGAAAGGCACTGCAATGCAGGTAGCAAAGGGTCATGGTGCCACTCCTTCCAATTCAAGACAAACTTCAGAGGTGGAGCATCTCAGCTGGGATTGTGTCTGTCTTGTTCATCTCTATATAAATCCTCAGGATCTGGACTAGTGCTTAATAGATAGTAGGTGTTCATAAATATCATGAAAAAAAATCATGCTCAAAAATATCAAGCTAAGAATCGGAAAAAGAGGTATTCTATGTAGATAGGGCTATCCACACAAAAGCCCAGTTGCATGAAAGAACATGGCAGTAACAACAGTGAAGTATGGATGAAGTACAGAGCATGACACCCCCCATAAACTGCTACAATAGGCAGCAGCCCCTCAACAGTCCTTCTCATATCCCTTCCCGTATCCCGCCAAGTTCACTTCCAGGATACCCTAGAGTGCTTAGTCTATACACCTGAGCTCCTCACTTCCAGAGTCAGCTTACAATACAATTTAAACTACACATCTTCTGCTCTCTCCTCACCTCACTGGTGAGAAGAGAGCAGATGCAATCTCCCTCTGTGCCCCAGGCTAGAATGCAGTGGCACCATCTCTCAACTCACTGCAACTTCGGCCTACTGGGTTTAAGAGATTTTCCTGCCTCAGCCTCCCCGGTAGCTTGGATTACAGGTGCCTGCCATCACGCCCAGATAATTTATGTATTTTTAACAGAAAGGGGGTTTCACCATGTTGGCCAGGCTGGTCTTGAACTCCTGACCTCAAGTCATCCACCCACCTAGGGCTCCCAAAGTGCTGGGATTAGAGGCATGAGTCACCGTGCCCAGCCACCGGTATTATTTTTAAAAACATACACACACACACACAAACACACACACATACACACACAGTTTGTCTTAATGATAAGCTGCCCAACATTTTTAACAAAGCTTTTCTTTGTTGTAAATGTAAATTTTGCCTTCATAAAAATTACAACTTCTTTCATTTTATATATAACAGAGCCCCCATACAATATTTATAAAAGGTTAGTTTATCCTTCTAAAATATATTAATGAGACTCAGTTTTACTTAATGCTTTGTGTAGGTAAGCAAGTCAATCTATCCTCCAGTTATTCTCAGTTATTTCAGAGTTTATAAATCATTATTTTTTATTAAATACCATTAACTTTGGTGAGGCTCCACAGTCTACTGATTTCTGGAGAAGTATTTGGCAAACTGAAATAAAATGGAGCTCCATGGACAGGTTCATCAGGATCAACAGCTAAAATGTCAGTATAACCCATTTTTGGTTTGCAAATGACTACATATTCTTGAAGTATTTCTGGTGGATTATCATTTATGTCTTCAATGTCCACAGCAAGTGTTCCAGTACATGACCTATTATCTAAGGACAGAGGAATAAGGTTTAGTGTTATTTTAAAATTCTTTTATAATTTCTTAAAGAATAAAAAGTCAATTCAAAGTCAATTCAATTATATTCTTGTTTTTTGTTGTTGTTGTTGTTGTTGTTTTTTGAGACGGAGTCTTGCTCTGTTGCCCAGGCTGGAGTGCAGTGGCACAATTCCAGTTCACTGCAAACTCCGCCTCCCAGGTTCATTCTACATAGGATATCTGTTTTTAAATAAAGTGATTATTAAAGGAAATGATAAATAAATAAGAACATAGATGGATAAATAGAATCTGCAGCTAGTCTGAAATGACTATTGCTACTGATAATATCAGATACAACTGCCAATAAATCTTTTACCAGAATTACTACCAAATAAAAATAAATGTCTCAATTTCAATCTCTACTTTTGGGGGTTCCAGGTGCCAGGTGTTAATGAGCAGTAAAGTGGTTACAGATAAGATTTCCAATCCCAGGATATATTCAAACCACTAGGAAGATTTTTTTTAATATAAGATTCCCAGGCTCCACAACCAGAGATTCTGATTCAGTTATTCTAACAAAGTATCTACAGAGTATTATTTTTATTTTAATGTGAAGACAAGGTTGAAAAACTCTGAGTTACTTTAAGGAACAGAATTCAAGAAAAGGATCACTTTGACGTAATATTCGGCTGAACATATAGTTCAATTTAAAGCTCAATTTAAAGTGGCACAAACAGATGTGGAAGTCTGATGAGACCATTTTATCTAGTTTTAGATTTCAGTTTTATTTTTGTCCTCTAGCACAGAAATATATAAAAATGTAAGGTCCTGCCCTATTGGGAATATAAAGATAAATAAAACATGGCTTCTTGCCACCAGTTTCACCTTGTTAGATAATTAAGAGAGACAGAAAGAGTCTTTAATTTCAAAGAATTCCATATACTTACCACCAAAAAAACTGCATAAGAATAATTATATTTTATTCTCTAATTCCTTTATAAAATACCAGATTAAAACTTCATTTTTTACCTTTGTCTATTGCCAAGACTGTAATATTATACAATTCATTTTTGGGAGTTTCAACCTCCCTATCCAGGATTTTGGAAGTTATGATTGACCCTGAAATTTCATCAATGGTGATCCAACCTTTAGGATCATGCAATTTTTTGTACCTGTTAATAAAAAAAAATAATAATCTTTAGCATTAGAAAATGTTTTCAAATAAGTTACTATCTCAATGATTACAAATACATTATTAGTATGTGGTTATAGATTTATTTTTACCTTAAACCATTGCCATTTCTAGTTTCGGGGTCATATGCCTTATAGCCATTGATCTTTGACCCCACTGCTAAGTTTTCTTTAATCCGCACATATTGGGCTGCAGGGGTGCATTCAGGCCCCTCATCCAGATCCCTCACATGAACTGTAACCAAGGCTCTGTTCAACGCTGTCACTCTGGGTATATCTCTAGTAAATGGTGCTTCATTGTTTACTCCGATTTCCAGGTTCACTTGATGGTTTTCTTCATAATTCAGTGGCTTTAAAATAAAGTCCATGTATGTCATTATCAGTGTAAAATACATTTGGTGCTTCAAATGGCAAGTGAACATTTGTCATTCTGACCAGTGTTGCATAAATTCTATGTTCACATTTTGTTAATACTGACTGTTATCCCTTGCTAGAAAGAGAGTGAATCCTGTGCTAAGCCTTTACCAAGAATGTTCCAAAAGCTTCTGCAGGTGGTTTTATAGAGTTGGACAAAAGAAATTCCTGAAGTATTTTTATATTTCACTCTTACTAAGGAAAATGATTCTGATTCAAAAAATAATGCAAACAGATGACAGTATTCTTATGGCCCTCCTTGGAGCACTGTCTAACAGGCTGGGCTAAGGGTCATCTGAGTATGGGAAGGTGCCTTTATTTGGCTTATCAGTTACTACTGACTATGGCCCAGGCATTTTATAATTCTTGTAAAGTTTGATGTTGACTTTCACAAAACCAAAAGGTGCAATGATTTCATTTTCAGTTTCATAGAAAAGATATTCCCAATGTCTGGGTGTTTTATTTTATTTTATTTTATTTTATTTTATTTCATTTTTGAGACAGAGTCTTGCCTTGTTTTGTCACCCAGGCTGGAGAGCAGTGGCACAATCTTGGCTCACTGCAACCTCCACTTCTTTGGTTCAAGTAATTCTCCTGCCTCAGCCTCCCATGTAGCTGGGACTACAGGCACGTGCCACTGTACTCAGCTAATTTTTGTATTTTTTTCTTTAGTAGAGATGGGGTTCTGCCATCTTAGTCAGGCTGGTCTCCAACTCCTGAACTCAGGTGATCCACCTCCCTTGGCATCCCAAAATGCTGGGATTACAGGCGTGAACCACCATGCCCGGGCCCAGATGTCTGTTTTAATTGCCCTCTAAGGCATCTAACTGAGCCATCTAATTTCTGCTTTTGCTTTTATCAAAATCCATCCAGAGGCTCATTTCTTCTTAGGAATCAACTTGTCTTTTTTCTGGTTCCTTCATGAATGAGTGAAAACCTTTATCCATCCATGCCCACTACCTATTTTTATGAAAATTAAATTTTTGAAAATTTGAGAATTATACTTTGCTTTTGTTTATAATTCATCCAATGAAATTTTCACAGTAGATACACAGAGGAATAAGGGAAATACAATGTGATAATTTCAATGACATTGAATCTCAGGCACTGCTCTAACAGTGAAAATAAACTCACTAAATCCTCATGACATTATGAACTAAGTATTATTGGCCTCATCCTCATTTTACAGAGCAGAAAATGGGAAAAGGAGATAAACTTATTTTTTTAAGGCCAAAAGATAATCATTTGAGCTTGAGTTTGAAGCCAGGTAGGCTGACCTGAGCCCATTTCCTTAGCCCACGCTATAATCCCTATGCTATCGTGTGCTGCTTAATTGGCTCACTGGTCTCTAAAAGATTTCCAAATCAATCTTTGATTAAATTCAGTTTCAGATAACAAATCAAGTTAAACCCATAAAACATTATGTTACACTGTATTATAAAGTTGAAGCACTTTTTCTTCAATTTCTCTTTCTGCTTATCAGAACAATCACTGGCTAAACATTGAACATAATCAAAACTGGTGAATAAAATTATTTTAAATCTTTCTCCACACCTAGGTATTAACGGAGTAAGACACGAATATCACGAGTCCACTAAAAAGTCAAGAAAGTTTCTGAATCTTAGAATCTACAAAATGTATGTAAAATCTTTTATATTTTGTTTGAGTATCCCAGAAACTGGAGAGTCAAGGAAAAAAAAATTAGTATCTGTTCATTTGATGCTGATGAACACTGCTTCACAAATTTCATGCGCTGGTGTGATCACATGGAGAGTAAGAGCAACTGCTGGCAATGAGAAATGGATGGAAATGTAGAGAACAGCGGCTGCACTGGAGGAGGTGCAACTATTCAATCCAAAAACACTCACTGAAGCCTTGGAGCTTCTTTGTCCCATTTTTCAACGCTTAAGATGGATATTGTCTTAGTAGCTTAAAACTCTCCAAAATTAAAAATCTGGTGAGATGAAGTCCCAAAGATTAACGAGATTAGTTAATCCCATTAATTAATAGGAAAGCATGTAAATTCTCTTCCACCTCAGGGTACGTTTTTGTTTCACCATTTAAAAAAAGTGTTTAAAAATATCCCACATCTGCACTGAGATGACAACTCCCTAGAAAATGGATAGCTGTGGAAATGGAGCTGAGGACTCTCCATGTTGAGAATGACCAAGAATAATATCATCCTCACTCAAGCCCATATGCATCACTGCTGCTGCTCAAATGGACAGAAGCTACTGAGATGGAATGAGTTTACCCAGAACTCAGCAAAAGGCCGTATCACTCATGCTTTGTGGTTACAGAAAAGTTATCTATTATGGAACAGTATAACACTAGTCTCAAGGACATCGTATAACTTTTTAAAATAAAATAATAATATCCTACAGTTTACCAAGTGCTTTTACATTCAATATTATATTTGAAAAGCTATTAGGGAGGCAGAGAGAAGTATTGTTCCCATTTTACAGATAACACAGAGGCTAACTTTCCAAGATCACACAGCTGTGGAAAACAATTTAACATAGTGCTTGACAGCGTATACTTAAGAGTCAAAGAGCTAGGTTCAAATTCTGTCTACACTACATCCTAGCTGTGTGGCACTGGGAAAGTTATTTAGTCTCTTTAACTTTTCTCTTCTGTGAAATTGTTGTAAGAATGACATTTAACACTACAGCATAAAATAAGTGCTTTACACTAAATTCTGAGTAATCTCTCAAGCTGTCGCAGAGGCAAATGAAGGGAGTAAATGATGTATGTTTTTGTTAACAGCCAATGTAATGCGATAAAAAGAGACGCTAACTAACAAGAAAATGTTTGCAAGCTTTATTCAGCTAAAAGAAGTATACCAGAGCAATTCTTGGTTTGGCCTACTGATTACTTAATTCTTTGAGGCATAAAGGAATGAATAAGGTGCTCTCTTTCCCTGAATACAATTCTCACTAGCAAGGAAGAACCAGGGCATTGGAAGAGGAAGATTCCTTTCGAGTTAACAACATAGTGATGTCATTCCTTAATCAGTACGCAAAAGGTTACTCATCATTAGGTACATAGCCTACATGACAGAAAGATGGGTTTTGAACACCCTGATTATATAGGGTTTGATTTTCAAATAAAAGGTGACTCACTGAGATTAAAAAGTACTTAAAGACGCCAGGCGCGGTGGCTCACGCCTGTAATCCTAGCACTTTGGGAGGCCAAGGCGAGCGGATTGCCGGAGCTCAGGAGTTCAAGACCAGCCTGGACAAGGCGGTGAAACCCCATCTCTACTAAAATACAAAAAATTAGCCGGGCATGGAGGTGTGCACCTGTAGTCCCAGCTGCTTGGGAGGCTGAGACAGGAGAATTGCTTGAACCTGGGAGGTGGGGAGGTAGAGGTTGTAGTGAGCCAAGATCACACTACTGCATTCCGGCCTGGGAGACAGAGTGAGACTCCATCTCCAAAAAAAAAAAGTACTTAAAGACATGATTTAACCACACAATCACAACTGTTTCCCAAGGAAAAGAATAAGATACTTTCAAAGACTAGTATGGCTATCAAAGGAGCCCTGTGATAATTCAGCTTTTCTAAGGGTTTGGATAAAATATGAAAAGGATAACATAACATGGCAAAAGCAAATTTTATTAATCAAAATGTTAGCAAATAATATGAATGACTCAAAGGAAAAGAGAAGGTACGATTAGCAAAGGAGCTAGTAACGTCAGAAGAAGAATATAATTTAAAAAGGAAACACCCAAAAGTAGAAATGAATTAAGGTTCCAAAAAGAGAAGATCCTCTTGTGCAAATGAAGTAATGGCTTTATCAAGCTAAGTAACTCAGGTATGGAAAAGAGGCGACATAAGGGAAGCAAGGATACCAAGCCAGAAGGAGAATAGCCCAGGAATTATGAGTAAGAGCTCTGCATCAGACAGATCCGGATTTGTATCTTGGATGTACGAACAGAGTTATCTCTCCTAGATAGTTTGGACATTCAACACCTGATTGTGGGGTACAAATCACCCATCCTAGCTGTATGGGCTGCAGCATGTTATTTCTCTTTGATTCAGTCTACTCATCTGCAAATGAGAAGAATGAGAGTAATAACCACTTGGCTTGTTTTGGAAGGATAAATAAATCTTTTAATTCAATGTTTTTGGGGGGTTTCGTGGGACACTGTTTCAGAGCATGAAAAAAAATAAGGAAAATAAATTATTTTTATGAAGCAAGCAAAAACTAGATAGTAAAAACTTAATAGCAATTATACAAAAGGAAAAACTATGGATAAATCATTTTTGTGGATATGGATGTAAATCCTAGACAGATATTAGGCACAACAGCTGAAAAAATTTAATTATGATCTTGGGTATGACTTATGAGAAAAATGCTAATTCTCCCCAACTCTTTCTACAAAATTAATATAATTGTAAAAACATCAAAAGGAATATTTTTAAACTTGGGATGTGATCTGAAAGTTCACATGGAACAACAAACAAGCAAGATATTCATAAGAACAAAATCCACAAAGGAAGATCACTAGGTAAGAATGGCATGGAACACTGCAAATACTAAAATGCATATTATACATTTGATATTCTTAAATAGCTAGCAATAATACAGCAGTGTATAGATGCTAATTAATAAACAATGAATTAATGGTACAAAAGAGAAAGTCTAGAACAAACTCAAATATACATGTATCTTATTTTATGACAATGAAAATATGTCAAAACATGAATTGTGTTGGAACAGATAGAAAAACTAAAATTGGATTCATATCACATTTGCTCTAGGATAAATTTCATACAGATCAAAAATTTAACTGGATAGATAGATAATTAAACAATAATAAATTAGAAGAATTTCAGATAAAATACTTTCATAATGTCAATACCATCATAATGACACAAATCTCATAACCATAGAAGCCTCTGATAAATCGTGACCTTGAACAAGCAAACCCTGCCAACAAAACAAATCCTAGAGGTCAAAAACCAACACAAGCAAACTTACACAACAATAAAAATGGGTAAAAATATTTGCAAGAATATTTCCTACCATAAAACTCTTATAAATGAATAGTTAATAGATGAGAAGAGCAAAACATAGAAAGTGGCTAAAAGACAGGACTAGTGAGCTTGAAGATATAAAATACATTCAATGGTGTCTTCATATAAAAGGAATGCTCAGCTACACTGAAACACCTTTTTTTTGCTATTTGACTGATAAATATCAAAACTTGAAAATATCATTGGCAATTATTGTACAACAGGCATGTGTGTACATTTCTGGTGAGCATGTCAACATGCACCACCTCTCGGGAGGACAATCAGGCAATAAATTCACCACAGAAAAAATAGCCATGTCCTTGACTAAACCATTCCATTTCTAGAAAACTATCCTGCATTTACATTGTAGTATATTCATTGTAGTATATTTTGAAATAATGAAAATAAATTAGAATTTCAATTGATATGGTCTAAATTTCCATTTATAATGAACTAGTTAAATAATAATTTATATTCATATGATGGATATTTTACTGTAATGTCTAAAATAGATAGCTGTAAAAAATAGCAAAGCTATTTACATACCAGTACATACCAATATGTAATGACTTGAGAGAAAGGTTGTTGAATGAAGAAGAGCACAGAATAAGGAATACAGACTATCCATGGGTGTGGTCTAAACGTCCATAGATATGGAACTGGTTAAAAAAGTATGATACGTCCATACCATACCATGAAATATTACCAATGTATATGTAATGAGCTCAAGAGATATGCTAATTGAAGTGAAATGTATTTGTTTTTTAAAAAGAGACATGATAAGATTACCTAAACATGTTTGTGTGTATAGATAATATCTTTTGAATAATATACAGGAAACAGGTGGCATGTATTAATTCTTCCAAGGAGAGCTGAGTGGCTGACAGAGCAAGTAAAAGTGAGACGTTTTACACCATGCTTTTTGTTTTTTTGAACTTTGAATTTTTGTTTCTTTTGAACTTTGAACTAATGAACTGCTTACTGAAAAATTTAAAATTACTGGCTTTATTATTGAATAAATGTAATAAATAATCTATTGACATTTAAAACAATTAAATGAGATACTACAGGTTAAGCACTTGGCATAGTGTCTGGCATTTAGTAAATAATAAATGTTAGCCATTATTGTTAATTTGCATTTAATATGAAGTATGAATCTGAGAACATAATTGGATTTCATGATAAGGGGCTGCAGATATAATAGATTCTGTGACATACTGAATACAAACTGCCATGTGGGCTTAATGAGACATGGCACACGGTAATGGAAAGATAATTAATTTGGGAACAAAACAGATCACGTTTGTACTCCAGGGTGGACAGTTAATATATGCTTGACTTTGAGGAAGTTATTTACCTTCATCAGCCTTAGGTGGTTGTTGTGTTTTGGGGGTTTGCTTTTTTTTTTAGTCAATGTAAAATAGGGATAATAACACCTTGTCATATAGGGGATGTGAAAACTACCTACAACTTATGTAAAGTGCTTAGCATTTTCTGTGACATAAAAGGAACTTGATTCATGGTAACTTCTTTTAAAATTCTAAAAATATTAAAAGTATTTCCTTGATGCAGAAATTAAGATGTAATATCAAATATAAGGGCAACTATCTAATGTTTTAAAATAATGGAAACAAACGTATATAAATGTATTAGGGAAATTTTTGATATTCTCCAGATGTGAAATTAGGTTAATCTGAACCAGAAACAAAGCAAAGTATTATTTATCTAACTGCTCCCCATTCTGGAGAATCCTGGAGTGCTACCCAGAAACAAAACAAATGTGTATCAGTCACATGGAATGAGAAATATTCCATGATATAGGTTATAATTTCCAATCATCTTTGGAAATATTTTCTTAATACCTCTACGGTCAGAACTCCTTGGACAAAAAAACATACAAAAGACCATTGAGTACATATACTCATTGATTAGGCCTTTCTAAAAATTAGAGTATATTCTTTTGAAAAAGTTTACTAGAGCTCATGTTGTATTGGTCAAAAAAACTTACAAATAGAAATTTAATTCCTAATGGTATTTAAATTTTATCTCCTCTAAGCAAGACAAAACCACTGATATTAAATAATAATGATAATAATAGAGTTTCTCCATATGGCTCTTGAGTAACAGCCTTGAGAGAGACTGGAGGAGCTGCCTTCTGACCAAGGAACAGATGGACAGCATACCAAAAGGTCTGAGCTTGGGTCTCTGACAGAAGCTACTGTAGTTAGTATCATCCACCCTCCCCAAATCTTAAACTATTCCTTTGACTTATTTACAGGAGAAGCCCAGGCTTGGTGGGGGTGAGGTAGGCGATCAGCAGGACTTGTTTTCTGAGCACCAGTCATGACCCTGCTGATTAAAACAGAATCTCATCAAAACAGTATGCAGTCAAGAAACCAGCCACAGTCAGTTAAACCAAGAAGATGATGAACGAGACCTCTAGTTGGCTCACTGCTCATTATATGCTCATAATAATGCATTAGCATGCTAAAAGACATTCCCACCAGTGCCATGAAGGTTTACAGATGCCATGGTAATATCCAGAAGTTACTTTATATGATCTAAAAGGGAAGAAACCCTCAGTTCCAGGAACTCCTGCCCGTTTTTTAGAAAATTCATCAATAACCCACCCCCTATTTAGCATATAATTAAGGAGTAGCTATAAATAGAGCTAGTCAGCAATCCACAATTGCTACTCTGCCTAGGGAGTAGCCCTGCTCTGTCTGTGGAGTCACCAATTTCCTTTGTCTGTTGCTCTAATAAGCTTGCTTTGCTTTCACTTTACTCCGTTGTCTTGCTCTTAAATTCTTTTCTGGGTGAAGCCAGGAATGGGCTGAGGCCCAATTTTGGGATTCGCCTGCATCAGGAGGAAGAGGGGAGAAGGGTGTCCAGGAGAACACTTAACAAAACATCTGCTGCAATCACATCAATTCGAAACAAATGCCTGTACTACCTAAGTGTTCAGCCTTGAAAACTATGAGATACACGGTAGCCCTTTTCAGAACAATTATACACCACAGCCCCTCAGCCAGTTCCCATGAGTGCTGACAGATTTACATCTCAAGCACTGAAAGATTTGGCTCTTCAGATTCAGGGTCCCCCTAAAACCAGAGGACTCCCTCAGCAGACAGCAGGCACAGCCCAATCCAGAAGTGCGGTGAATTTAAGGATCCCTGGGGGAAACCTTCAACCAGTGGGGTCTGGGTACTGAGAAGGGATGTGAGGGGTAAATGCCCCAAGTATCCATCTTTGAGGGGATAATTATGAGGCAAGTTCTACATGGTTTCTAGAATGGATGAACACCAAAGATGACGAGCTCAATAACACAGACTGGATTGGCTTTTCCTCCTTTCTTGTCTTATTTCCCCATTTTAACATTGGCTTCCTGGGACCCACTTCGTAAATATCTACCCATGTTCAGGTCTTTGTCTTGCATTCTGCTTTCTGGAGAGCTCAAACAAAGACTAGATTGATTTAGACTAATAAAAAACAAAAGCAGTAAGCGGTATTTTCTTATTTCCTTTCCTATTACTGTCAACTGTAAAGCATAGTGGTTTTTTTAAGTACTTGGGTTTTTAGTATTCAATTTGAGCAGATCATATTATAAAAAAATGAAATAGGGAGGTTTGATGTCAAGAGTTGATATTTGACTCTTCACATCTGGACAGAACTTGCCAAGTCTTAGTATATGAGCCTTGGAAATTTTTATGGAGGAATAACTGCAAATAGAGGGGTTTATGTACCAAAGATGCCACTATACTATTTTTGGCAGATAAGCCTCTTTCACTCAATGAATGACCCTTATTCTTGTCCATAGGACAATATTAATTTTTTTTTTTGCTCTGGGCAGGAAGTATAAAACCAATAATCCTTTTCAAACAGATCCCTTCCTACCCTCTTCCTACCCTGGACCCTAGAATGTACCAGCACAACCAAATATACAACATATTGAACAAAAAATAAGTTCGTTCATTGCTGTCTGAGATAACACTAAATTTCATTGTCAATATCACCTTTAAAAGGATCAAATACAACCAGGCATATATTATAGAGAAAACGAGAAGAATATGGGCTTGTATGTCACATCATGTAAGAATTAAGAAACTGAGAATATTTATCTTACAGAAGGTAAGTCTCAAATGAACATAGCAGCCTTTTCAAAAGAATTATACCTGTTCTGAATAGCATTAGAGGAAGAATCAGAACCAAATACATGAGTTATAAGAAAAATAACCTGGGCACAGTAGAAGAAAGAACTTCTGAGAACCAAAGCATTTCAAATGTGGAATAAGTGGCCAATGGAGCTATGGAGATCCTTATAAATGAGAGTGTTCAAGCAAAAGCTAGGTGACTGGCAATCGGCAATAAAATTACAGAAGACAGACAAGCATGAGATTGGAATAGTGGTTTAAATAGATTTTAAATTCTCTTCCAACTTGCAGAGTCTATGATCTGAAACTAGTTGATTAAATTATTAGTTAACTAAAATCTGTTAATTTGCTAAGTTGTCAATTACACATTACTGTACCTTTACAACACAAAGAACACCTTCATTAGTTTCTTTGTCTGTGCTGATTTTGAAATGTCCGTTTTCGTTTCCCTTTAAAATGGTAAAATTGACTCTCCAATTGGCAGTATTAATTAAATCCTTATCTTCTACAGGTATTCGTAAGATTTCCACATTGAATGCATTTTCCTCTACAAATGCCTCATACTGAAACAGAAAGAAGTCATTGAAAATTGAAATTTTACTTTATAGACAACTTTTACAAAAAAAAAATAAAGTTTCTTCCATTCCAAAAATACTTTCCATTATAATTTTATATAGATTATTTTAAAACTATGAATCATAAACACTATTGTTTCATTAAGGGTTATCTTGTAAATAAAAGAAGTTTCATTACAAATGAAGACTGATGTTACTGCCCTTTAACAGAAGGGAGATAATAGGAGCACTAATATGAATAAATAAAATAAATTTACATATCATTTGTTTCAACTTTAATTTTACTCATAAAATATACATACTTCAAAGTATGATACTTTATGAAGTATTAATTTTATTAATTCAGTTTAAATAAAAAATGACAGCAGATAAGACAGAGGTAGATTTTGATATTATATACTTACAGCATTTTGTCTGAAAGTGGGTGCATTATCATTTGAATCTGTTACTGTTATGATACAAGTTGATGTGCCTATCAATCCAAAAAACTGGCCGTCCATGTCTTGTACTTTCATTATCAATGAGTACTTGTCTACAACCTGAATACAAAGCAAATATTTAACTAGTCTTGAAAAATTTTTGTTAGATTTATGAGTGAAACCTAATTGCACTCACTCACTCACATGCACACACATCTGTGTGTGTCTGTGCTTTCCATATTTGCACAGACTCTAGCAATGTGGTAGACAAGGATAAAACTGAAGAGGCAGGCAGAGATTAAATTACAAAGACCCATGGCCGGGTGCGGTGGCTCAAGCCTGTAATCTCAGCACTTTGGGAGGCCCAGACGGGCGGATCACGAGGTCACGAGATCGAGACCATCCTGGCTAACACGGTGAACCCCCGTCTCTACTAAAAAATACAAAAAACTAGTCGGGCGAGGTGGCGGGCGCCTGTAGTCCCAGCTACTCGGGAGGCTGAGGCAGGAGAATGGCGGGAACCCGGGAGGCAGAGCTTGCAGTGAGCTGAGATCCGCCCACTGCACTCCAGCCTGGGCGACAGAGCGAGACTCCATCTCAAAAAAAATAAAAAATAAATAAATAAATAAATAAATAAATAAATAAATAAATAAATAATAAATTACAAAGACCCGTACTCAGAAATAGTACTTATGCTTTAAGTAACAGGTAATAGCTAAAAGGTTTTTGGAAGTCGTAGGGGCAACACAAAATAAGAACATTTTAGCTTGGTTTAGTTTAGTTTTGTTTTGTTTTAAGACAGTCTCACACTGTCACCCAGGCTGGAGTAGAGTGGCGTCATCTCGGCTCACTGTAACCTCCGCCTCCTGAGTTCAAATGATTCTCCTGCCTCAGCCTCCCTAGTATCTAGGATTACAGGTGCCCACCACAACGCCCGGCTAATTTTTTGTATTTTTGTAGGGTCGGAGTTTCACCATGTTGGCCAGGCTGGTCTCAAACTCTTGACCTCATGATTCACCCACCTCGGCCTCCCAAAGTGCTGGGATTACAGACATGAGACACCACGCCCAGCCAGAACATTTGAGTGTTTAAAAAATATATTCTTAACGAAGTTTTGGCATAATTTGGAGTAAGCTGAAAAATCTAAGCAATTAGTCGAAACTCGCCTGCAGCCATCTTCTAAAACAGATGGCTTGGGCCAGCGCAGTGGCTAACGCCTGTAATCCCAGCACTTTGGGAGGCCAACGTAGAAGGATCGCTTGAGGCCACGAGTGTGACTCAGGCCTGGGCAATATAGCTCATCTCTACAAAAAAATAAAAGTTTAGCTGGGCACGGTGATGTGTCTGTACTCCCAAGCTACTTGAGAGGCTGAAGTGGATGGACCCTTGAGTGGGAGTTTGAGGTAACAGTGAGTTATGATCACGCCACAGCACTAAAGCCTGAGCGACAGAGCAAGATCTCTTCTCTAAACAACAAACAAATAAATAAATAGGGCAGGTGTCCCAAATCTGAGGCAGTAGCAACGAGGACAAAGAGAAAGGATGGCAGGAAAGTTACTTGGGAGTTAAAATGGAGTAGGACTTAACAGTAAATTCTACATACAAATCAAGAGAGAAAGAAGGTATCGAGAATGATTTTCAGGTGTCCCATTTGGAGAGATAGGAAGACAGGGGCACCACCAAACAATACAGGAAATTCAGGAGAACAGTTCTCAGAGGAAGTAAACACTACTGAGGTTGGCAAAGGGGTAGAAATACTGAGTTTTGTTTTGCGTATGTTGAATCTTATGTGCCAAAAGGAAATCTAAGGAGTAAAGTCCAAAAGACACCTGGATATATGGCCTCATATGTACCAAAGAGATCATGGCCAGAAATGTCTATCCAGAAGTCATCAGTATGTAGATGATGGTTGAAATTATGGCAGGAATCAGATTATTCAATTCAGCAGAGGTTGCAGATTAGAAGAACCTAGGATATAAGGACCTACAGCATTCCTACCGTGAAGGGAATAAGAAGACTATGCAAAGGCCACTAAAAAGGAAAGATCACAGAAGCAGGAGGAAGACCAGAAATCTAAGGGAAGAGAGAGTGTTAACAAGTGTCAGCAATAGACAGGGACTTAAGGTTGCTGTTAGATTTGGCAATGAAATTTTGCAGATGGTGTGGTGATAGTGAATTGAAGTCATTAATTTGTGGTACAATCATCTTTGTGTCCTTCTTCTTTTGTCTTACTATTCTTTAGTCACGTTTTTATTCTTTTATTTTTCTTCATTTTTTGTTTCCTTCTATCTCTTCCCTCAGTCTTTATTTTACTTGAACTCCCTTCCATATTGAAAATCAATATTCTGGCCATGGCTCACACCTGTAAATTCCAACACTTTGGGAGGCTGAGGCAGGCTTATTGCTTGAGCACAAGAGTCTAGACCAGCGTGGGCAGCATGGCAAAACCCTGTCTCCACAAACAATAAAAAAAAAGCCATTTTTTTTTTACAGGACCATGTGCGTCCTGTAATCCCAGCTACACAGGAGGCTGAGGTGGGAGGATTGTTTGAGCCCAGGAGGTAGAGGTTGCAGTACACCATGATTGTGCCATTGCACTTCAGCCTGGGCAACAGAGCGAGACCCCCTCTCAAAAAAAAAAAAATACAAACAGAGAAAGTAAACCAATATTCCCAACTTAAAACGCTCTTCCCATATGCTTTAAGAATCCCTGATATTCTGTTTATCTTCCTCTAAATTCATTTTTTTTAATCTCCCATGATTTTTACTTCTCATGTTGTTCCCCTCAACGCTCCATGGTTATTGCCCATAAAATCCTGGTAGGTTTTTTCTTCATCAGGAAAGTAGCAGACCTGGGTTTAATCCTAAAACTGTATCTTACAAGTTGTAGACCCCTAAATTTAATTTTTCTAAACTTCATTTTAAAAAATGTGATGACTAAAATCTGTTAACTTGCAAAGTTTCGATTATTCACTTGATTACCACATCATCTCTACATACTCCACAGACACAAAAGCACGTTTGGATTTTCTCCTTAAAACTTTCCCACTTATTATTATCCTTATGTATTTTATCTATAACATAAAATGCTCCAGCCCCACAGAAAATAAAAAGAACGATAATTAAAACGTTTGTACTACTTCTCAGGGATTCCTACCATCCCTCCCTGTTTCTTTGTCATCAAATCCCATTGACTTCTTCCTTATATTTTCCAGTGATATTGACTCTTCTGTATAAGGTATTCTAGTTGTAGTGGGAAACATTGAACTATTCCAATAAAGCTATTTTGTGCATATAAAATTGATTCATCTGCCTTAGTCAATAATGCATGATTGCTGACAAAATAGAACAATAAAAACTAAAGATAAGATTCAGTGCAATAATTTGACTTGAGCAAGTCAATCAAGGTTTCTGTCACATTTTTCCTTTATAGATTGGATATAACACCTATCTAGTCAAACAAAAATATTCTAAAGGGCAAATAAAAGTATGCATTAAGAAGTTCAACATATAAAGTACTAGATACATGACAATATGCTATTACAATCATCCAAAAAAGTGTTACATATTTTTAATAATCCATCAATTTTATTTCAACTAATCCTTTTCCCACTAAAAAAAAATATATATCTATAATAATTAAAGTAGAAATCAGGGCATGATCTACACTCATAGAACAAGCAAAACTGATTGTCCTACAAGAAAATTGAGACCTTTGCTGAATTGGAACCAACTAGCCACACATAAGAAAAAAAAAATTTATAATGAAATTTTTTCTTTTCTCATCCCTTCTAAATGCCAATTGATCTGCATTTCTAGTCCTTATGGCTACTCTAACATAAGGAAATAGAAATAATATTTTTTTAAAAAAACAGAAAATATGTTAAGAATTCTTACTGTCTTATGCCTAAAATAAAATTAAACTATTAATCCACAGGATAGCAAGTTATAATAAATGGGGGAGGGAAGCGTAATCCTCAGCGAAATGAAATTCTATGGAGTGTGTGAGCTACCTCTCTGTCCAAATAATGAGAGACTGTGGTGATTACACCTGTGCTGGGATGCACAGAAAACAGCCCAGGGGATCTTGGTGTCTGCTGCAAAATGCTGTATTTCAGGCGCGTATGCATTGTGTCCGGTTCATCTCTGTCTGTGGCACAAACCACGCCCACTGTAGTACCTACACATTAAAAAATAAAAGAGCCTTTAATTTTCAGAATTGCTAAATATGCTTTCAAAGTTCTTAAAATGCTAACAATGATGGTGGAAACCTAATTTAAAATGTATTTATTACCAGAGTATTATTTCATCTTTAGATAGGACTGATGAAGATAACTTCAAATTCATCACACAAAACACTCTGATGCTGAAAATGAAGGTATACTTTTGTTTTGCTCACAGTTTAACACATTTGATCATAAATTACTAAAGAAATTAGTTAAATGGCAGTCAAAAATAATTTGAATACATATCTGCACATATTTCAATAACAAACCTAGCTGGAGGAATAAACCATGTGTCCTTAATAATCAGATTTTTTAAAAATTGGACTTTTGATTGATAGCTAAATCAAGACTGATTAGGGGTATGCAGTAATAATATAGATGATCGATCGACCTTTAGTAGTCCAGCCTCTCCTTTCTATAATCTTTTTGCTACTTCCTGATTTGATTTGTTCTAATAAACCAGTTTAGTATCACAGCCTCAACTGATCTGAACCTACTGATAAAATGTACTTAAAGTACCTTGGGTTAAGCTGCGCATCAATGTGTTTGTCCTTTATGTTTCTCTGTTACTAGGGAAGAGAACAGAATCCTCAAGAAAGCCTGAAACCAATTACCCCTTTTGGAAAAAGGGAAAGCATATCCCATTGCTAATTAATTAAAGGCAATACATTATATTGCCTTTAATATATAATGTAATGTCATAGAATTGTGAGGCTAAAAACATTATAGGTCATCTAATGTAATGAGCTCCTTTTACATGTAAGAAACCTCAGAGGGACTTCCATGAGTTTCCACAGTGAGTTAGTAACAGACCCTACATTAAAAACTATGTTTTCTATGCTATAGTGGCCATTTTATTATCTGTGTGTATTCCATAACATCATGTTGTAAACCTTCACTATACACAATAGTGTATACACAATAAAATTTATTTAAAAAGAAACAAAACTAAGTTTCCTAAACTCCAAACCAATAATTTTAAAAAAATTTTTAAACTGTACCATAGAAGTTAACATCTATGACATCAAGTTAACAAAGGAAAACGTGGACGGAAAAAGCAGATATAATATTGCAGTGAAGATCTAAGCAACTACTGAAAACTTTAAAAAGCAAATTGGCAAAGTCATCCTTTATGACTGAATCCTCTTCCTTTAAACTTTATTGTGAGTAGTTATTCTCCATATTACAAGTCTCAGAAGCCATCATAAGTGCCACATTTTAAGGGCCAGGTAAACTAAAATACTTCAGTTTTCCACAGGTAAGAGCAAGTGTTTAGAATGGAGAACATTTGATGTAAGTTTCTCTGAAGTTATTCTGGTATTCATTCTAAATTGGAAGTAGTGAGGTAGTAGTTTTAAAAGAAGAGAATATGAATAGGAACATAAAAAAAGTTGTACCCTCAGTGGAAACCATTTAACACCTTCCTAAATAAACCCCCCCCCAAAAAAAAAAAACCATACCGATTTTAGTTTTATTGTTCATTCCACCCTGCATGTCTTCTCTTGGAGTTGAGAATAATGAAACACTCACATAATGAGGAAATGAAATAAAATACATAAACTAAGTATCATACAAAGCTTGAATAACTGTTAGCTGCCTTTACAGTTAATTAGTATCATATTGACAACGACAAAAACTTCTGTACTATCTGGGTAAGGCACATATTGATTGAAAGTGATGGGATTAAGTGTTTTCTGGTAAGTAGATACTAGTTCAACGTTATCTCAGGCTGATCTGGCCTTGAGTATAAAAAGCTCAATGTCTTTTAAAATGTACACAGACATGTTTAAAATGATTCTTTTTATTCTTAAAAGCAGACTTACCAAGTCTACTACTTTCTGAAACTTCAAAATTATAAATTGCTTCTGTGAAAACAGGGCGGTTGTCATTTTCATCCTCAACTCTGATGGGTAGTGGGAGAGGCAGATCTGCTGAATATCCATCTGCAGTTGACGCATAAGCAATCAACTGCAAAACAGCAAGAAGAAAGTTCCATTAATATCAGATTCTGGCAAGACAGAATAAGATGCTTTCTCTACTAACTGCTTTGAAATCTTTTCAATAATAAACTACTTTGAAGTTTTTGTATTCACTAGGTTTTTAATTATCAAAGCACCAAATAGAGAAACACTTTACTGCAAAGATCATTCAGTATGTGGTGGAAATGGCTATCACAAATAAAACCGAGGTCAGAGTACAGTGAAGTCGGGGCTGACTCTGTCCATTAGACTGAGGAATTAAGTGTGAATATAAATCCTCTCTGTAATCAGAAAATTATGCTGGAGAGAA
Source organism: Macaca nemestrina (assembly GCF_043159975.1). Classification (NCBI taxonomy): domain Eukaryota; kingdom Metazoa; phylum Chordata; class Mammalia; order Primates; family Cercopithecidae; genus Macaca; species Macaca nemestrina. Next base: position 60,982,990 of record NC_092143.1, on the reverse strand, counting down.
CAATTAAACTCACTGCAATGGGAAAAATTCCTACTACATTATCTAAATAAAGCAGCAATGCCCAATTTGTAACTACTGAGCTGTTATTATTTTAGCTAATAGACCACATATTTGTAAGAATTTTTCTGAGGAAATACATGTACTAATTTCCCCATTGATGATTAAAGGCAATGTAATGTCAAATAGAATATATTTCTATTCAACATGTGATTACAACACTGAATTGAAAATTTTCTAAGCAAATGCAAAGCATGTCACATGGGGGACATCAGTCATGTTTGTTTACACAGCATCTCTTCTCTCTTTTTGTAGGAACAGAATCTCTCTTTCCAATAATCATTCCATCAGAGTCACAGGAATGACACATGACCTCCCAGCGTTTACCATATTATACTGAAAATTATCTGAGTTATTTCCCATTGACTATAAGCTCATCTATATCAGAATACTGGCTTATTAACCCTTATTTGAGTTTGGTCTCCCACTTTCACTTTCTTATGTAGTTCTCAGATGTGATCAAATAATCATCTGTGTGGAAGAAAGGCAAAAATGGAAGTAAGAGCAGTATAGAAAGAGGATTCTTCCAATCAACTGTAGACACGCCTTGAAGTGAAGAAAAGGTGCCAGTAACCAGTGAGAAAGAGAGAGAGATTATCTCATAAGCAAAACCAACTGTTTGGAAATTTACTGACATTTACATCTAAATACATTGAAATTTACGTTCCAGTATTGAACCTCTTTGCTTCATTTCAGGCTTACCTAACAGCAGTTGAGACAAAGAGCTGACCAAGTATTCCAAAATGTTGCACATTCTATTTCCCCTTGATTCTAAGATACCCTCTAAGAAGGGAGTGCAAGGAGACAGGAAAGAGTAGCTGGAGTAAGCATCAGAAGAAACATAGTTTAATAATTTAAAGTCAAGCATATCAATAAAAGTCCTACATCAAAAACATCATATTCTTCACGATCCACAGGCTGAGTGCAAAATAGATTTCCAGTGTCTCTTTCTATATAAAACAAATTTAAAGGTTCTTGATCAACTCCACGTCCACTTATTGAGTAGAAGACAGTATAGTTCTGTGCTGCATCAGATTCAACCTAAAAGTGGAAAAAAAATATGAAAACAATTAAAACTAAATTCAGTTACAATTTTTTAAAATGCAGCCGATGTATCTTTTCATTTTAAAGAGATAATTTCAATAGAAAAGGTAGAAAAGAACAATAATAACCATTGTTGGCAAGAGTAAGGCAAACAGAGATTCTCATATGAAGAAGGGAATCCCAATTGGAATGTACCTTAGGAAGAAAACTGACAAAAATTAAAAGAATAAGCTATGAAGATAAATAGGGAAGGATCTTTCTAGCAGAGAAAATAGGAAGTGCAAGGGAACAAGCCGGCGTTTTGCCTAGCATGTTCAAGGAGTAGCAAGAAAGTCACTGTGATTGGAATAGAAAGAGCATGGAAAAAAGAAGTAGCAGATAAAGAGGTAGTGAGGTAATAGGGGCCACATCACATTGGAGAATTCGAGGATGCTGGCTTTTCCTTAGAGTCAAATGGAAAACCACTGGAGAATTTAGACAAGAGTAACATCATCTGATTTATATCCTTAAAGGTAATACCTGCTGTTTTGTCAAGCATGACTGGATTTGGTTGGATGGGTAAGGGAAAAAGCAGGTAGACCACTGAGGAAGTTACCGCAAAAACCCAGAGAAGAGACTGTAGTTAGTTAGACTAACATGATAGCCATAGGGGTGGTGAGAAGTGGTTAGATTCTGGACATAATTTAAAGGTACAGCCATCAGAATTTGCTGATGGGTTGGATGTGTGGTATAAAGATGAAAGTCAAGGATGCTATGTTGGAGGGTGCTAGTATCTCTTAATATCACGAACAAAAATGATATGTGCAAAATCCAGTTGTGCTCTAGAAGGTGAGAGAGTGTCTTCTCCCTGTTGGACACAGAGGGGAGTCATCTGGAACCTGCAGGGACAGCCAAGCTAAAAAGTAAAGAAACCTGTGTCCTTGGTGTTTTCTCAAATTAGAGCGTTTTTACCAGATCACACTTTTACAAGAAAGGAATAAACTTCTGTCTTGCTTAAGCCACTATTATTTGGGATCTCAGTAAAATGTACCTATGCCAATAATGTACAATATAGAAATCAAATAACTATAAGAAGAATAGACATATAGGCTAAATTGAAGCTCAATATCTGTTTCATTTTCCTTCTACAGTGTCTTCTCATAGTGCAGATGCTAGAAATGTTCAAACAAAAATAAACCAAAATCCCCAAATTTTGCAGAATCTCTTGAAACCAGAGTTCTGGATTTAAACATGGATGGTCAGATGTGCTTGAACAAGATCAGAAAGCCAAAAGTGAGGTAGGCAGGTGTCTCATTTTTGCTGCTTCTGTTATTTTTGCTGGCATCACAGTTTACATTTCTTTCTTTCTTTCTTTTCTTTCTTTCTTTCTTTCTTTCTTTCTTTCTTTCTCTTTCTTTCTTTCTTTTCTTTCTTTTTTTCTTTCTTTCTTTTCTTTCTTTTCTTCTTTCTTTCTTTCTTTCATTCTTTTTCTTTCTTTCTTTCTTTCTTTCAGGTAGGCAGGTGTCTCATTTTTGCTACTTCTGCTATTTTTTCTGACATCTCAGTTCAGATGCATTTGTTTTCCTTCCTTCCTTCTTTCCTTCCTTCCCTCCTCCCTCTCTCCCTCCATCCCTCCCTCCCTCCCTCACTCCCCTCCTCCCTCCCTCCCTCCCTTCCTTCCTTCTTTCCTTCCTTTTCTGCAATAGCATATGTACTACTAGATATTTGCCAACTTTGTGTTACAAAATAAGATACAGATCAATCTTTTCACTGATGCTGGTTGGCACAGTTCAGAGACTGTTCTGAAGTTGCATGAGGAGGAATATGGCTATGGTGTTTTCCTCACTGTGCCAGTGGCACTTTGGTTCTTGAAATAATGTCTTCTCTATCATGGAGAAGGCAATATGTCCCTTGGTTGTAGATTCTGTGGTGTAGCTAGCTTGAGGATTTTTTCCTGAAAGTTCAACTAAAGTTTGTTTCTTCAGCCCTCTGGACAATTCTGTAAACTCTTTAATAAATGGTAATAAATCCTTATCTGTTAAGAACTTAGACAGAACTATGTTTTCTGTAGCTTAAACCTTATGAATCAGACTCCAATGCCCAGAGATTTAGAAGGATTGAACTCTGCTAATTGAGATGGCTATTTTTAGGAGAAATAACAAGCATTTTATTTCCATAAGTTTAGTTTGAAACCCTATTAAACTTCCAAGTGTTAATATCAATTAGATAGTTTGGACTGGAAATGCCAAGTTTTAAGTATTCAGTGTATAAATAGTATGTAGAGTTAGGAGATCTGATGAGATCACTGAGAGAGTAAATATCAAGAAACAAGAGATAAGATTCATTGACTGAGCCCTGGAGCTCTCCAAAGTTTAGAGACTGGGACAGCAGGCTGGGAGGATGGATGAGGAAGATCCAACCAAACCTACTAAGGAGTGATCAACGAAGTAAGTGGAAAACTAGATGAGTGGTGTCCTAGGAGCCAAATAAAGAAACATTTCCAAAATAAGGGAAAGGTCAGGTATGTCAAATGTAAATATGTCAAGGAAATGAGGACTGAGATGGTGACTGGTTTTGTAAAGCAAAGGGTAAAACTAGCTATGATTGGCACAGCTTTGGCAATTAGAAATCATTTCTTAACATGCTTCATCAGTGTTCAAGTTATAATATTCATGGATAATAAACAAATATCTAGCACTGGGGTAGAATAAAAAGTAAGTGTAAATGACAGTGGAAGGATAGTTAAAAACTGAAACAATTAGTACACAGGTTACACCATTAGTATTAAATATCAAGTACACTATTGGAAATTTAAGGGGAAAAAGGCAAGCAGAAGGCCACAGCCCTACTTCAGTAATGGTTTCAGTTGTACATGTTCCATTTGGATCTTAATGAGAAAAGTAAACCTGATCATGTCAGTAATCTGCTTAAGAATTTCTCCTTGTTATTAAGATAAACTTACTAGTAGAATGCACATAGTCCACAGTGGTTTGACCCCTACCTCCTTCTTCAGCCTCATCTACCTGCTCCATTCCATCACAACTTGGAAGCCTAAGCCACCCAGAGCTCCTCTAAGGAGCTCTCACTTCTGTACTTCCCTCTTCTTCTACAGTTATTCACCTGCAGAAAAGTTTTCCATTCTTCAGGACTCAACTCAGTTGTCTCCTTCTCTAAGCCTTCTCTTGTTTTTTACCACCTTACCTCAGGGTTTCATGTTCATCTCATTTGTTACCAAATCACCAAATAGCTCTATACTAGAATCATAGCACTCATCACTAAAGTTGTAATTACAACTAAAAGTTGTAATTATTATCCTACTTTTGTCTCCTTCACGAGGCCAGTAAACCACATGAGAGCAAGGGCCATGACTAAATTTACTTCTATCTTTAGGACCTAGAGCAGTACCTCCCACAGGATATAGTAAGTGCTCAGTAACTCCCTGCTAAATGAATGAATAAACAAATAGAGATCATTCAATGGCTTTAGAGCCTTTCTCAGTGGAAACCTATTATTAGGTTTTTAGTGATTTTATTTCTCATTTTACTTTTGTTACACCTCATGAACATCTTTAATCAGATCTGTTTATTTTTATATGTTTAAAGAGGTATTAAATCTCAATGAAACAGACTCTTAGAATTAAAGCAATCCTAACCAGAAAAGATGTAAACCTACTTGTTGAAGAAACAAAGGGAAAGGGCCCAAGGAATTCTCTTGCATAGAGCAAGGAATAGGTGCCCATCTCCTCTTGGCACGCCTGAGAACAGTTTCTCTAGTGTGTCTTGTCTTCAGTACCTGAATTTAGAGAAAAACAAATACATAAATAAACAAAAGCATCACAGTCTACATTGTGTAAAATAGTGGACAGCTCATAAACCTAACCCTTCTTTAGAGGTTCAGTGTCAGGCATTTCCATGCTGAAGCTAAACCAGTTAATAAAGTCTTTCTGCATTAGAAGGGTAAGAAAGAATATATCCAGATTTTATAGGTTTCAAGAAACAGAGAATTTCTTTTTGTACACCATTCTAATGCTGACTATACTTTCATGTTAGGAAAATCACCATTATATGCTTAGCTCTTCTTGCTTTGTCCCAAATAGAGATATAGAACACATTCTCTCTACAACAATCTCCAGATAGCACTTACCTGTTCTTTTAGTTAAAAGCTCATGCCCTTAGGTCAGAGAAAGAAAATATATGTCCTTCACTGCCACAGTGCTCTATATACACTGTCTGATACGGTAGCCCTTGGCCACCATAAGTCATGTGATTATTTAAATTTAAATTAACTGGCATTAAATAACATAAGAAGCTCTATCCTTCGGTTGCACTAGCCACATGCCAAGTGCAGAGTAGCCATTAATATTGAGCTACCATATCAAACAGTGTGGACAGTGCACGTCTCTATCACGGGAGAAAGTTCTATTAGACTTTTTAGTGATGTCCATCTCATTTCATGATGCAGCAAGGGAGATATTTTATTTCATGAGAATTAATTAATAAATAATTGCATTAAACATTTAGCAAAGTGCTAAGCTGTAACTTAAATTAGCTTTATTGTTGATACAGTTAACACAGATTAGGTGTAATCCAGCCTAAACTTTTCATCATTTTGTGACTACTTTCATAATGGCATTCCTCACTGTAAAGGCTTTGCATTAAAAAAATTCTGAATTCTATAATAGAGGGATAATCAAACCGACACCAGTGCACAAAAGACAATAGTTAGAGTTTAGAGGTGGAAGAAGCCCTCACAGAGGAGAAATAATTTAGGTTTAATAAAGTAAAACCAAAACCAGAGTTCAACAAGTGTTAAGAAAGAGAGAGAGGGAGAGACAAGAGAGTGAGGTAGAGAGAAAGATAGAAAAAGGGAGAGAGGGAAGGTGACAGGGAGGGAAGAAAGGGAAGGGGAAAGAGAAGGGGAAGGAAAGGAGAAGGAAAAGGGAAGGAATGAAAGGGACAGGGTGAAAAAATGGAAGGGAAGGAAAAGGGTAAGAAAATGGAAGCGAAGTGAAAGGAAAGGAAACAAAATGAAAACAAAAGGGGAAAATACCCTATTTATCCTTGTTTCTCTTTGCAATTTTTAATGAGAGTATTTTAATGAAAAAAATGCCTGAAAATATTTAATGTACTTTAAATACCTTCTTCTGATGTTCTAGCAGCACAGTAACCTCTTTCTGTGTCTGTTTCCTTTTGTCAGAAAGCCTTATGGTAAATGATCTTTTCTCATCAGACAGTACAACAGCCCTGGCTGTGTACACTGACCCGTCACTTAGAACTCTGAAATCAGGATCACTTGACTGGATGAGGTCTGCAGATCTGAAGCACTCTTCCAAATTAACTGCAAGTAAAAATTTCCAAGTTATAAGGTGGAAACACATGAGAAGAAAAAATGTGTTAAAATAATGTATATAATCTTTTTAAAAACCATGAAGTGGGATGAAATCAGCCAATCACTTTGCATTTACCAGATATCTAAACTTGTTTTTTACATTACTTAAAAAATAATCATTTTCTTTCAGTTAAAAAATAATTATCAACTGTATATTTCTATTAAATAAACCTTTTATTAAATAAAGTTTTAAACCTTTATATGCTTCTAATAGACTTATGAAAATGACCTTCCAGATAAAGATGTGGGCATGTTATAATCATGACAAAACTTAGCTACATGCCCCCAACACACCAGAATAAACATATAGAAGTTTCCCTAACAATACAATCTGAGGGTTTAAGATACACCTATATTTAGTGAGAAGTCATGAGCCAAAGAGCGATGGAGTGTATGAGTTTGGTAAAGAGTCACATAAGAAAAATCTGATCTCCGAATTTTTCTTCCCACTGGCACTTTTCTGTACACAATTTCCCCTGCAGGCCCACGATACTCTGTGTGTTCCAAGCTTCTCAAGGCCCCACACTGAAACTCCACATTGAGTCTTTCTTCCCTGGGATTTCTGGCCTCTAGTAACGGGTAATAAAATGCATATAAACATCAAAATGTACCTGTCATCCATCCCATTCTTCAACTATTTGTCTTAACAGAAAGCAAGTGGATAAATTACTACTCATATAAGTAACAACCTTTCAAAGGATTCATTTGCTCAGTCCATGAGTCGTGTTTACACATTAATTCAAATCTGTCACAGGTGGAAATATTTAGCAAAAAAGTAAAATAAACATCTTTAGGGCTGATAACATATTTCTCTCATCTTCACATTTTTAGAAGAATGATAACTTCTGGTTTACTCCCTGGAGGGACATCCCTTGTTAGTAGATTCAGGCTACCTCCAAAAGGCAAAGGTATGCTCTTTCATGCTCTTTCCAGCCTATGTAAACTAAATTTCTGCTTTAAACAGACTTTTAAAATTTCTCACCTCTGCCAATTATTTTGTCTGCCTCTAGTTTAGAAGGTACATTAAGTATCACCTTTTTGCAGGCTTCACCAGCAAGACTGAAGATCTAGAATTTAAAAAGTCACATTAATACAGTAGAAAATAAAGATTAAAAAACATAATCATATAAATAGATATAAAACAAGCAACTGACAAAGTCCAACACCCATTTATAACAAACCCCCAGCAAACTAGGAATAGAAAGGGACTTGCTCAATATGATAAAGTTCATTTATGGCAAACAACAACTAATTTCATATTTAAAGGAGAAAGATTGAATTATTTCTTCTAGCATCAGGAATAAGACAATGATGTCTGCTCTGCTCTAACTGCTTCTTTGTTTATATTTATTTATTTATTTATTTTTGTGACTGAGTCTCACACTATTGCCTAGGCTGGAGTGCAATGGCATGCTCTCAGCTCATGGCACCCTCCACCTCCCAGCTTCAAGCAATTCTCCCGCCTCAGCCTCCCAAGTAGCTGGGATTACAGGCACCCACCACCATGAGCAGCTAATTTTTATAGTTTTAGTAGGGATGGGGTTTCACCATGCTTCTATTTAACATTATACTGCAGCTTCTAGCCAGGAAAATTACACAAGAAAATAAAATCAAAGGCATCCAAATTGGAAAGGAAAAGGTAAAATTGTTTCTATTCACAGATGACATAAATTTGTAGATAGAAAATCCTAGAAATCCACTAAAAAACTGTCTAAATAAATGAGTTCAGTAAGGCTACTGGATACAAGATGAACATGTGACTGCATTCCTGTACACTAGCATTGAAAAATTTGAAAACTAAGCAAGAAAATTGATTTGTAGAGTATTAAGAAGAATAAAATACTTAGGAATAAAGGTCATCAAAGAAATAAAATATTATACACTGAAAACCATAAAACATTGCTGAAGGAAAATTTTAAAGACCTAGATAAATAGAGAGATAGCCCATCTTCATGGATCAGAATACACATTCCCAAAATTAATTTACAGATTCAATACAATCTCTGTAAAAATCCCAGATAACTTTTTTGAATAAATTGAAAATTAGTCTTTATAGAAATACAAGGTACCCAAATAAAATTGAAAAACAAAAAAAAAATTGAAAGACACATTTACCAATTTCAAAACTTGGTACAAAGCTACAATAATCAAAACAGAGTGGTACTGGCAATAGAATAAATATATAGATGAATGGAATAGAACTTAAATGCCAGAAACAAGGCCTTACATTTATGGTTAGCTTGCAGAAATTTCAAGAGAAATAAATAGTCTATTCAACAAATGGTATTGGGATGATTTGATATCCTCCTGAAAAAAAAAAAGTGAATTTGAACCCCTACCTCATACTATACATGAAAATTAGCTCAAAATGAACTACAGACATAAATGTAAGAAATAAATTATTTAAAGGTAAACTTGAGAGCAAATCTTTATGATGTTGGGTTAGGAAATGATTTATTATACACAACACCAAAAACACAGTGATAAAGAAAAGTTGTTAAATAATACTTATTCAAAGTAAAAACTTCTGCTCTCCAGAAAAATACCACTTTCTTTACAAAAGTGAAAAATATAACTCATGGGATAGAAGAAAATAGTTTCAAACCAATAAAGGACTGGTATCAAAAATGTTTAGAGAATTCCTGCAACACAATAATAAAAAGGCAAATAACACAGAAAAATGGGCAAAGGATTGGAATAGGTATTATCCCAAAAAAGATATTAAAATGGCCAAAAAGTAGATGAAAAGATGCCCAACATCATTAGGTTTTAGGGAAATGGTTATCTAAATCACAATGCAATACCTACTTGCTAGGATAACTAAAATAAATATGACAGAAAAAAATAAGTATTGGTGAGGATGTCGAGAAACTGAAACCTCTACACATTGCTGGAGGAAATGTAAAGTGGTGCAGACACTTTGGAAAATAGTTTTGCAATTTCTCAAAAAGTTAAAAATAAACTTAAATGATCCATCAATTCCACTCTTCCTAAATGAAATAAAAACCTATGTCCACACAAAAACTTGTCATGAATATTCACAGTACATACCATTATTCACAACAGGCAAAAAGTAAAAACAATCCATACAATGAAATTTACTTTGTTAAGTACTATGCATGCTACAACAAGGATAAACCTATAAAACATACTCAGTCAAAGAAACTAGAACAAAACAACACATACTGTATGATTTCATTTACATAAAATGTCCACAATAGGTAAATAGGCAGGAACAAAGTAAATTTCCATGGGAAGTGCTTGTAAATGGGCATGAGGCTTATTTTTAAAGTGATGAAAAACTTCTAAAATCAGATTGTAGTAATGATTGCACATTCTTCAAATTTACTAAAATTCACTGAATTGTACACTTAACGAAGGTGAATTTTATGAATGTAAATTATAATTCAATAATGCAGTTTAAAACTAAAAAGGGCACTAACGTTGATCGAAAAATGACTCTTTCCAGTTACTTCTACAAATTGGTAGTGAAAGGCCTTGTCAAATTTACAAATTCACAGAAGTAATTTCAACACAATAAAATGGAATAATAACCACAAAAAAGTATTTTATTTCTGATATAATCAAATATAAAATGGATTTCTACACAAATTAAAAGATTTTAACTCATAGTAACATAACAACTGTAAATATATCTATATACAAATATATACATTATCAAAATTATTCTAATATGTGATCTAAAATTATTGTACTTCTCAAAAATTCACCTTACCCTCACTTGAATTAGTCAGAATAAATAAAATATCTCAAAAATACGGACAAATAGGGCCAACATGTAACAATGCTGTTTAATTTAGGTATAATAAGCCAAGAAGTCGTTTTCAGAAAATCCTAACCAGATTGCAAACTGGGACAATGAAGTAATACGTTGTTTGCCCTTTAAAAAAAAATCATACATATGCTTAATTTAATATTTTCCTTAAGCATATAGTTGCCACCTTGGGATGAAAAATGGTTTCCTTCAACAAACCACCCATTGGTTGAAATATATTGTAACTCTATAGTTGCTATTTTTGAATCCCAAAAAAACGCTACGCCCAATATATACTTATTCACATCTCTTTTCAAAATATTTCAGCTAACTGAAATATTTAAATCAATTAGAACATAATAAATGCTCTGTGTCCATCTAGATCTTTAAAAAAATGAATTTTTGCAATTTTTGCTCCATTTTTAAATTAAAATTTACAGATGTGGCTAAAGTCTTATGCTCTATTATATTTCCAACTCTTCTCCAGGGAATAGTTTTTTCAGAAGTTAGAATTTATACTTCCTCAGTAGGATTTTATACTTTTATTATATAGTATATGCTTGGGCCTATAAAATATAAGCTGGTATTGGGTAGTATGTGTTCATATGCACCCCTTTGCCATTTGCTTTTTTCACCCAACAGTATGTTTGAGATTTTTCCATAAATGTACCACAGTTTATTACTAGTCATTTTCTATTGATGGTTATTTAGATTGTTTTTCATTTCTTCTATTACAAATGATGCTATGTGAGCAGCACTGCCTACAGCGGAAATTACTGTGCCATACATGAACATCTTCAATTTTATTAGCTACTGCGAAGTTGCTCTCCAAAGTACTAATATCAATTTCTATTAATGCCCCCAGCATATTAAATCTCTCTATTTCCCATATCCTCCCTTACAAATAATTTTATGACTTCTTCCATGTTGCCAACCTAACGGCTGTTTTAATTTGCATTTTATTAATTTTTAGTGAGATTGACTGTATTTTCTTGTGTTTATCTGCCATTTATTTTCTGTAAATTGTCTATTCTTCTCCTTTAATCACTTAAGTTTGCATTTTTTAAATTTATTTTTTTCTTATAGCTTTACATAGTTTGCTTTTTACCTTTTATTACAAAATCTTTTGATAAACAGAGTGCTTCAATTTTGTTTTTTTATTTGACACATCTTTATTAAAATTTTATGTATACCAGATACTCAAAAATTTCGAAGTCCCCATTGCTCAATCTTCTTTTTTAAAGTAGTATTTTTGCTCTTTTTAGACTTTGACTTTCAAAACAATTTTATGATCAGCTGCCCAAGTTCTGTAAAAATTTCTTTTAGGATGTTGATGACATTCCATTTCATTTAAATGTTAATTTAAAGAGGATTTGACATTTAGGGCTCTTGAGACTTTCCATTCATGAACATGATTCATTCTCAATTACTTATGAATTATGTTTCCTTTTTGCTGTTTTTTTCTCCGCCCCCCCCCCCCCAATTTGAGATGGAGTCTCGCTCTGTCACCCAGGCTGGAGTGCAGTGGCATGATCTCGGCTCACTACAATATCTGCCCTGGGGTTCAAGCAGTTCTCCTGCCTCAGCCTCCTGAGTAGCTGAGATTACAGGCGCGCACCACCACACCCGGCTAATTTTTGTATTTTTAGTAGAGATGGGGTTTCATCATGTTGGCCAGGCTGGTCTCGAACTCCTGACCTCATGATCCACCTGCCTTAGCCTCCCAAAGTGCTGGGATTACAGGCATGAGCCACTGCGCTCAGCCGAATTATGTTTGCTTTTCAATAAAGCTTTGTAATTTTTGCTATAAAGGTCTTTCACATTTTTTGTTACATTTATCTTAGATACATTGATTTGTTGTTGTATGAATGGGATTCCTCTTAACATATTTTTGAGTTGTCCCTTGATAATATATGCAATCATGTAAAAATATTAAGCTTCTATTCATGAAACTTGCTTACTTTTATTAGTTCTAGTATCTGTCAATAGATAGTGTTGGATTTTCTATGTAGTTAAACCTGTCGCTGGCAAAATGACAATTAGGTTTATTTTCTTTTAATCCTACAAGTCTTTCATTATTGCTATTTTTTATCTAATATGCTTGTTAGGACCTCTTCTGGAATGCTGAATAGAAACACCTATACTGACCATTATGGATTTGTTTCTAACTTAAAGAGAATATTTTTTATAATTTTGCCATTAATTATGAGTCTTTTTCTTTTTTCCTTATAACATTCATTCATTACATTAAGAGAATGAATGTACTCATTACATTAAGAGAGTTCACTCTTGGCCAGGTGCAGTGGCTCACACCTGTAATCCCAGCATGCTGGAAGTCCGAGGCAGGCAGATCATGAGGTCAGGAGTTCGAGACCAGCTTGACTAACATGGTGAAACCCCGTCTCTACTAAAAATACAAAAATTAGCTGGGCATGGTGGCGCGAGCCTGTAATCCCAGCTACTCAGGAAGCTGAGGCAGGAGAATCACTTGAACCTGGGAAGCAGAGGTTTCAGTGAGTCAAGATCATGCCATTGCACTACAGCCTGGGTGACAGAGAGATACTCCATCTCAAAAAAAAAAAAAAAAGTTCATTCTCTGTATTCTGAGTGTACTATGAATTATATGAATTCTTTTAAAATGAACTGTTTCCACTTATTTTGAAATAATTAGTTTTTCTCTGTTGATACATTTTCTCTGTTGATACTATGTTAAAATACAGTAATAGATGTTCTAATGTGAAACCATGCTTCCTTTCCTGAGATAAGCCTTATAGGAACATCATATATTTATGCTTACAAATATATCGGTTTGCTTTCAATTTATCTCAACATTTCACATATTTGTAAGTAAGATCAGGCTACTATTTTTCAACTTCATACAATCCTCATAAAATGAGTTAAGAAGAGTACTGTATTTTTCTGTTGTTTGAAACAATTTACAGAAAGTACAGACTCTCTGTTCCATATAATTTTGAAAGAATTAACTTATCATAAGCCCGGGCCTGGTGGATCTAAAGAAGTGTGTGTGGAGCTCTCTGGCTTCTAATTCAGTTTATTTAATGGTTATAGGTCTATTTAGATTTTGTATACCTACTCAAGTCAATGTTGGTTATGTGTATTTTGTAAGAAGTTGTCTGTTTTGTCTGTATTTTCAAATTAATTGGAATTATCTATTAATATTATTATTTTACTTTTTAACATTTGTTCTCTCCAAAACTGTACTTCCTTTTCATTTCTAATATTGTTTTATCTATGCCTTTTCTTTTTTTACTTGATCAATTAGAGCAGGGTTTCTCTATACTCAAGAGGTTTGGTTTAGTTCATACCCTCTACTGCTCATTTCTTTCCTTTTTTAAAAATGTTCTTCCTAAAATATGAATTATAAATACCAACGATTACATATAGCATACGTGTGTGTTTTAATAAATAATAAAATGAACATTAGGGTACTCACATTCAAGGTTAAGAAATGGAACATTACTAATATTTTCAAAGTTCCTAACTATATAGCAGTAGTTCATTCATTTTCATTGCCACTTAGGACATTATTAGAAAGAATGTACAGTTAATTCATTAATACAACTTTTGAAAGGGATAATATTCAATATAGACTTCAGTTATAGTATGTTTCTTGAAACTATGAATTCAATTGAGATTATGTTTTTGTGAGGTTTGGATGCATTATTGAAAATAAAATAAAGTAAAAAATGTAAACACACTAGTATATTAATGATGATGAACTAATGACCTTTAAAGTTATTTTATAATAAAAATAACTTCTGTATACAAGAGTGCCCATATTTTAAATTAAAATATAAAAAACTAAGCTTAAAAATGATAATGTAAAGTATTACCTACTGCAGCCTAAGCAAAATAAATTGGTTTGTTGCATTTTACAGTACTAAGCAAATTGTATTAATTGCATGATAGAAAGCTTATCAGACAAATCACTAAATCCTGATTGAAAAATTTAATGCCAAAGAGAGAATGAAAATTAAAGGTGTTATCTGCAGTTGTTTCACTTTTATGCTAGTGTTTAATTTTATAGTAAATACACAAAGTAGGCTTTCTAAAATGACACCCTGCTTCAGTAGAGAAAGAAGAAAAAGAATGGAAATTTATGGTATGTCTTAAATGTGAAGAGGATCTTCTGGGTTGAACACAATAATTACAGAATTTTAAACTCTTCATCTCTCCTGTGGCCATAAGTCTTCTCAGAATGGAAATATTACCTTTACAATTCTTACCACTTCAAAAAGTAAATTGCAAGATTTACTGCTCTGCATTCTCAGTACTTAGATGAGTATAATAAATTTGTTTCTACCCAAACTCATTGTAAGATGGGAATTCCAGCTATCACACTTTCAATGGAAAGTATGATTAACTACAGGTCACCACAGATACCATCTATGGAACAGGACTGCCACATGGGAATTACAACAGGACCAAAAAATGTGCATGAGTTTACATTTATTTATTCAGAACGTGCTTCCGTATCTAGCTGTATCTCAATAGGAACATCAACAATCTCCTTTTAGTAAGGTAGCTGATAATGCATCAATCTAAATATACGTATACTACAATTTTGACTTTTTTAAGCTTGCAGTTTTAAAACTAGTTTTCCTCTACTTCCTTTATTTGCCATAATCTTCTTTTCATGAATGTAAAAGTCTTTAGAAATTACTATAGTCCCTTTCATTTTAAAATGATGATTATATCAACTATTATCAAGAGCAAAACAATCACACAAGTTTTTCTGGTACGGACTCACATTATTCACATTAACCCTATAAAATATAAAAATTTGGATGCCTATTTATCAACATAGGTTGCAGGCAGAGTTCATAAACTCCAAAGAGGAAAAGTACAGGTTTGAGGGGAGTTATTTCAAAAGTTTCAACTATTTTAGTTCCTTTAGAAAAGGAGCCCGTTTAACAAAATGATGGATTAGCTGTGTCCAAGTATGTGCCATTTATAATGTATAATAGATAACATAATTCTTAAAGTAGATTTGGTAACAGTATCAACACATATTTTTAAAAGATTCGTATTATTTGTAACAGGCAGAAGACAACTGATCTCATGAAAATGAGCTTCCACCATCCCTAACAATTCTGGTTACATTAAGAAGAAAATACACTTTCTGAGGCAATCAAAAACTTAACAATAGTGAGATGCTCTGATATACTTCTTTTTTAGTATTCCCCTCTCATTTTTTTCTTTCTGCGTGTGATTATTAGAAATTGTATTTACACTTCAGAGTGTGGTGGGGCACAGGGTGGAAAGGAGATACAGGAAAAGTGCAGAATGGGAAAATTCCTCAACCTGTTGGGCTGCTTACTGGGAAGACTAAAATTTAACAAGTCTCAGATTCTTGTTAAAGACTTGCTTTGAAAAGCTGTCTCCTTAGAACAAGCAATGTTTTAAAGATAAATAATGGTTTAAAGATACCCATTAAAGTCTCTATAAAATGAAAAGTGTTTCTAAAATGCGATGTCATTAATATTATAGTGAAAAGTTGAGAGTCGTGAGTCAAAAGGAAGGAAATACAGACATGAGATGGTCAAGAGAAGTGTTAATTTACCCATTCGGTCCGAAACTGCAAGTGTTTGTAAATTGACAGTTGCAAATGAAAGCAACTGTCATTTTATGTACACTTTCGGATATTTAAGTCTCCAGATATAGCATTTAATCTAAACTCAATGGAATTATTTTTTTTTAAAGAAAATCTTAAACCAGTATGTCCTAGATCAAAGCTGAAGCTTCCTCCATTTAGATTTACGCCCACCTTCTTCCTTGCCACAGCCCGACACCCCCACCCGTGCCTTGCCAGGACATCTCCTGGTCTTCTATGGCCTCCAGAAGCCATGAGCGAATGCGAGAAAATCTGAGAGCAGCACCCGCAGTTTCGTTCCCCATCCTCAATCCCTTTGTAAAGGAAACACAAAACCCCAAATGCATGCTTGTAAACTGAAAAGCTGAAAAAGCTTTTAAATATGTTACAAAAGAACACATTTTGCAAGCAGTTTGCATTTGTAGTCATTTCATAAGCTCAGATACTTTGTCGGAACAGTTCCCGGGCAAATAGATGCGCTTTATTTGTCCAATTCCTTCTGCATAAACATATCGTAGATCATAACTACCAATCCCATATTCATATCTCGCTGACCTAAAGGGAGGACAACCCTTAGACCCACTCCCACTTGCCAGGGTGGAGGGCCAGGAAGCAGTAAGAATCCGCGAGACCAGATTCGACTCACTGCCGACGCGGATACTATACACCTCGCTTCCATCGGACCCCATGCACATCCGTGGATGCCGCGAAGTCGCAGGTCCGCGGATCCTTTCTGAGCGTGCGGAACGAAACTCTGTTGAAGCCTGAAGCTTCGCGTGCAACCGCGCCGCCAGAGTTCCGAACACTTCAAGTCTCCCATGTTCTCAGAGCATTGTCTCTAACTTCCTCTCCTAGAGGATTTGGTCCTGGGCAGCAGGTTTCCGGAGACTCGAAACCCCAGGCTGTGCTCTGATCGCGCACTCCTCCAAGTACTACCCAAACCCACCGCATCCATCATCCCGCACCACTGTCACTCTCTACCCGTCTCCCCACCTCGGCCGCATCCCCCAAACACAACACAACCCCAACCCCCATTCTGGCCCAGGCTTCCCACACCTTCGCGCCCCGGGCACATCCCGCCCCCGGCTGGGAGGCTGGCGGGGGTAGACCGCATGCGTGAGCTTCTGAATACCCTTTAGGGGAGATACCGAGAAACCCGCTTCTCAGGGGCAGCCCCACAAAGGGACCGAGGGACACAGCCACGGCTGCACACACTAACGAACCCATCCAGGTCAACTGGGACCCGGAGCGGGGGAGGGGGCAGCCCCTAAATCCCATTTCAGGTCTGTGCTTTGAGCTCTCGGGGGTCCTAAAATACTGACCAACAAGCTCTCTTCCTCCCTCTCCACCCAAAGGCGCCCTCCAACCACCACCACCAGCAGCTCCACCACCTGGGGAGGAGCGTGAATCCCAACCCCCTGCCCAACCCGCGACTGCGCCCGCCAGAGCGCAGCGAAGCCTGAGCGCGACTCAGAATTCCAACAATCGAACGCGGTGTCTCAAAACAAAAAGCTGAGTCCAGAGTCGACCCGCAAGCACGCGTTTTCTCTCCTCACTCTTGCAGGCCCGAACTAGGGGCGGCTACCAGACCCGCAGCATTGATCTGAGCCGCGGCGGTCACGTTTCGGCCCGCTTTGGCCCCAGCTCCGCGCAGCGTCCAGAGCGGATCCACCCCCGTCCCCATCCCAGCCCTATCCGGCGAGGTCTGGCTCACCACGAGGGTCAGCAGCAGCTGCCAGCAGGCGGCTCCGCGCACGGAGCGCCGGAGCCCAGCGGCGGCCATCGGGATGCGGGACAGGGCCAGGAGAACGCGGGCGCCAGGAGGGTGCCGAGAGCGAGACCTGCTGAGGTGTGGGGCGCGGAGGTGCTTTTCTCGCCGCTGCTTGTCTTTAAGTGTCTTTGGCCTCTCTCAGGCTTGCCTGCCCGGGAGCAACTTCACTCCTGAAACCAGATTGGACCCAGAGGACGCGGAGAGGCCACTCCTTGTTATTTCTCAAGTTTTATCATCGCCGGCACAGCTGAGGAGCTGCCCGAGCCTGCCCCTTTGCTCCCCAGCAGCCACCGGGGCGATCGCGCTCGGGAAAGCGGTCTCTGGCGCACCCTCTGCCAGCTCTCCCACGCCCCTCGTCTGCCCCGCGGCGCTGCCGCCCCGCCCGGCCTGCAGAGAGGCCCTGGCAGGCCAGATCGTCCCAGGGCGGCACCATCGCCCGCGCTGCGCGGTGCATCTCAATGCAGAACCCCAATCCGCCCGCAGGGATCCCTGCCTCGACAGGGGCCCTGCTGGATGCCAGGAACACCCTTGTCATTGGATCAGCGGATCTGCCCTTCGACGTCTGAACAAATTCTGCCAATGTTTTCAGATTAAAGCAAAATACATGTACAGCATTCTCTCCAGATTTGACTAACATGACAAAACACACGACAGAAGGAATTTATGCCAAATGGCATGAATAAACAGGTTTTGGCATGTCAGAAATTAAAACCAAATATAAGAAATTCGAATCTAACCATTTTTACGCAACCAAAATACGAGTGATTACACTCAGTGCTCTATTAACTGACAGTTTGGGGGACTTATATGCACCTTCTAAAAACGACTTTGTTGTTAGATGTAAATTATTGGTTTACTAATTACTGGTACCAAAATGAAGTTTTTCAGGTGGTCAAAGGAATATCTACCACACGAAACCTTCTAAAACGAGGCTTACAGATTCTACATCATGCAACGACTATTTATCAGGGCCCAAAGTCGGCCAAGCTTTGTGTGAGGGGCTGAAAGAAAGGAAATGCATAAAATCCAGTTCCTATCGGAAACAATTCCAAATCAGAAAGGGACGAAAGGCAATCATTCCTAGCCCACTAGGCTACACTTTTTCATAGAGATGTCGTTTGTAACACTAGGGGGATATTCTCTTATTTCTCTCTAAACTGACTTTTATGTCCCCCGAGCTCCCACCTATGGATTCCGGAGGAAATTCCCCTCAGATATGTGATGCTACTCCTCGAGGTCCATTCAAAAGTTTCAAGGTCAAGAATTTCAGACAGCCAAGTAATCACGAAAGGGTGGTATGAGCTTCATTCATCTCACTCTGGTTCAAGTCTAATAGACTCCTCATCGTCTAAGCCATGTATTCCCTGAAATCTGGGGCTTCCCTGAAATTCATGAGGCTCAGCTTTAAGGGCTCAGACACTCTAAGTTGAGATTCCCAGTGCCAATCTCCCAGGCACCCCTCAGTGGAGGTCTCTGTATGGAAGAGCCCTTCCAATCTCAGAGAAAGTTCTCCAAACTTCTCTCCACTCCAGCGTTTTCGCCTCCCATCCTCCACGTGCCTCCAGCATGACCTCGGGGAAAGCTTCCAGGCCCAGACCCAGCCAGCCCTCAGAAACCCAAGTAGAATGGTTTTCTTGAACTTAGATGAGTAAAGGAGACCCTAGTACCGATCTCCCTCCCTCATCACTTTGAATTCACTGTTAGAGTGAAGGGTTGAGGTGTTAAGGCATTTTAGAGGAGATTATCTAACTTAGCTGGAGAAAGCTTTCAAGAAGCACAATGTTGAGACAGGCCCAGCAAAGAAAAGGAAAAAGGTAGGAGAATGCTCCAAGATAACACAACATCAACAGGACATGAGAAGCTCCGGAGAGACCTGTGAGAGTGCCCCAGGCTAAGGAAGCAGAAAGGGGTTGGTTCAGATTGGTTAGATGAAGAACTCCCGTGGCTGGGAATTAGGTTAGAAAGATGGCTCATGGCTGGGCGCGGTGGCTCAAGCCTGTAATCCCAGCACTTTGGGAGGCCGAGACGGGCGGATCACGAGGTCAGGAGATCGAGACCATCCTGGCTAACACGGTGAAACCCCGTCTCTACTAAAAAATACAAAAAACTAGCCGGGCGAGGTGGCGGGCGCCTGTAGTCCCAGCTACTCGGGAGGCTGAGGCAGGAGAATGGCGGGAACCCGGGAGGCGGAGCTTGCAGTGAGTCGAGATCTGGCCACTGCACTCCAGCCTGGGCGACAGAATGAAACTCCGTCTCAAAAAAAAAAAAAAAAAAAAAAAGATGGCTCATGACAAACCATGCTGAGGAATTTAATTTCATCCTGACGGAAATGGAGAACCATCTATTCAATGTGTGAAAAGGATAACTACTGTTACAGAAGTGTCACTTTTGGTGAATTTGCACATATGAACCCATTTGTGCTGTAATATGGCTTTAATACCTAGAGAATAAAAGACTTTGAAGTGTTTTTCTTTATTCTAACTATTCTTAGTCTTTCTATGATTTCAACTTTATCTTCAGATTTATAAGAGTCTGGCCCGGTTAGAACTGTCCTGACAGACTAAAACTCTAAAATTGCTATCCTCTGGTTGTTTTCACTGTGCTGTGTAATAGAGGATATTGTTAAGCCTAATGACTAATATGACAATTGCTGTGAGTTTCCATTTTTAGCTTCTGCAAAATAAAAGCTGTAAGAATCTACTTTAGAAAAACTGGAAGAAAACATATTATGGATATTTTTAACTTGTATTGCAATATTCTAGGTGCAATATGAACATTAATAACTGAAGGTAGTATTAGTAATGATTTTGAAATTTCCTGTTTGTCCATCATGAGCATACTAATCTAAGTCCCAATAAAAAGCAATGCATTTTTATCATATAAAGAAGAATCTTTACAGATCACAACATAAATATGACTTGAGGATAAATTAAATTGCTTATATTTTTTGCTTATACTTTTCCCATATAAATTATGATTTTAAATAGTTTATTGATTTTTTTAAAAATATGAGCTTCAGTTTAGATATAGTTAGAACTGGATGCTTTCTATTATAAAATTAATTTTACATCATCATGAGGTATCATAAAGCATAAAGAGTTTTCTGAACTGTCTTTATCTGAATACCCCATCCCTCAAACTGCAAAGTCAACTGGAAGTCACTGCTAAAACGATAATGACCCAAAATGGGAAAACAATTTATTATTTTCCCTTGTTATGTTCTTAGTTTGAAGGGTAAGAGCAGCAATAACAAAGAATCAAAAATGGGAAGTGACTTTAGACTAAAGAACAAAACTTCAGGAATTCAGGTGAATTGTAACATATTCAGCAGAAAGCAAACAAGATAATGAAGAAGAGTACTCTCACTCTGGACCTATGAGAAATCTCTGTCTATGGAAGAGCTAACTAATCTTAGGGGTGGGACCTGACCTCTGGCCCACGAGCCAGGCTGCCTTGCACAATTCAGCACCAACAGGTGCTAGTCTAACACACCTACTCATCTCGGTGGCTTACCTGGACTGTGACATGGTAACTGTAGGTTTCCTCAAACACTGCTACAAAATACTGCCAGGTCAACTATATGATGTTTGAGATAAACTTACAAGAAAAAGCAGAGGAATTTATGAAAAAAAAAAAAAAAGCTTGAATTAAAAACAAGTAAAAGATTTGTGTGGATCTTGTGGCACAAAAATGAATTCTGCCATGGGACATGAACTCAGAAGCATGTTTGGAATATTATTTAGGATCAATAGCCGCAGTGTGACTAGAGGCTCTGCAGATTTCCCAGAACACTAGTGAGAACAACCATGACTTTTTGGTCATTTCAAAAGACTGCTGGGGCCTTGGGGATAATAGAAAGTTTAAGTCAAAAGTCAATTAGAAATAATGCATTGCTGCCCACTAGCAGAGCCATCCCAGAATCCCGATGTGCCTCCTTCTCACCTATTTACCCATGGCAAGCACCTAATTTGTACTTGGTGCTAATTTCAATCCCATGGGAATGCTACTCCACACAGCAATGAGAACCTCAACTCTAGATCCAAATGACCCTTGGCCTCCAGGGACATTTCCCCTTCCCCCTGTTCTGCTGTGGGTCTCCTCATGTCCTCACTTCTCTTCCTAGGAATCATATCTCCCCAGAATGATTGACACTAGGACTATCCCTTCCTCTCAGGAGACAGCTCACTCCCGTCCACAGAAATGTGACCTTTCACTATAACCTTGGCAACAATCATTCAAAAGTCAGACATTTGTACATTTCTCAAATTCAGCGTTGTCCAGTCTAAGTAACACTATTACAATAGTTTAGTCCAGATAGGGCGTGCCAAGCTCAGAAAGGTTCCCTTCCAGTCTCTCCTTGTTAATTAATGAGTCAAGATCTGTTACAATGGGGTTACTCTTCCTCCACTAAAATCTTCAGACTCCTTTACAAATATCCTCTTCTTCAACCAGTCCTTTTAAGGAGGGAGGAGCAATCTTCCAGTAACTTCCCACTGGAAGGAATGGTAATTTCCACACAAAAGACAAAACCCTATTGTGTGAGAGATAACTTCTTATAGCAACTAAACGAAAGCCATATAACCAAGCCCTGATACAGGGTGAATTTTTTGTCCACCTCATCTAAGAATCATCACATAATTCTTCACTTTGATTTCCTCTAGAGTGAAAACTCTCTCTCCGCTGGGTGAGACTGCAGTTTCTCCTGCATATTCACATGTCTCCAGGAACTCATTGTATGCATCTGTCTGTTCAGAAGGCATTGCTCAAGAGTGAAGGTTACAGGTGTGAGTGGGCTGACTGCCAGACCTCATGTGTCATTGATCCCGGCGTCATTCCCTGATTCACTGTCCCATCAGTCTTCTTCTTTCTCAGAAGCTCAGGATGACCATTCCTTAGCATCAGCCTGGAGAAGGGGTGTATTCCCCAGTTTAGATGCCTATTAACTAGCTCAGGAGCAGAGAAGCAGCTTTTGCCACCAGCTCCCCATGGGCTAGTGAATTATTTAACTCAAGAATTATTTATTATTTTATTAGTTCATAATTACATATTAATTAATGCTATTTACCTCAAGATTTGTTCATCTTGATTTATCTTTTCTTTCCAACCTACCCGGTTTCCCAAGTCTTTTGTCTCTAGATGACGAGTAGCTTTCTACAAATTAGCTATTTAGTGTTCATTGAGTAGGCACAATCCCAGAACAATAACTACTTCTTTTCTTGCATTGCTTTCAAGGCTCATATCTGCATCTGTCTTTCAAATGTTATAAGCTACACCCCTCCCTAACTGATAAGCACTAGTCTTGACTTACACACATCTTTGGTGGGTTTTACCAGATCTCTGTTTCTCTAAACAACTCTAATACAGAGGTCCTGCCTGAACATTTAAAAACTGAGGAGCTAGTAATAGTTCGAGTAGGTTTGTAGGCATGTATCAAAAAAGCTATTTTGTTCCCCTTTCTAGTAAGATTACAGTGTTCTTGACAAGTTCCATAAAATCTCCTGCTTAGAGACTAACTGAAGTTTTGAATTATTTGTTGACTTGTCTGATGTAGTTGCCTTGATGTAGGTCCACGTGTTTTTCAAATCTCTGGCCTCTTAATCTTGTAAAACTGGATAATTTTGAAAATTATTTTTCCTTCTCCATTTGATCCAATTATGGTGATCCATACACCTATTCCCAGTCAGTTGGCCAAAGAATAATATTCCTGACCTTTCCTTCTTTCTTGAGTAATAATTTATATATAGTAAAATTCATAGGCCATAAATGTACAGTTCAATGAGTTTTGACAAACATATATCCCTATGTTACCATCATTCAGGTTAAAATATTTCCTTCACCCCAGTTCATACTCATCCCTACCCTGGGGCAACCAGTGTTCTGCTTTCTGTCACAAAAGAATAGTTTTGACTTCTCTAGAATTTCACATCAATGGAATCACACATTGAATTAGTTACCTATTGCTGCCTCGGTTTTTATCCACTAGACATCACTTGTGCATTACACCAAAACTTAGTGGCTTAGAGGAAGGACTTTTCTCACAGTTTCTGTGGAATCCAGGCATGGCTTAGCGAACCATATCTGGCTCAAAGGCTGTCATACAGGCTGCAATCAAAGTGGTTAGCTGGGGCTGCGCTCATCTCAACGCTGGATGAGAGAGAATCTGTTTCTAAGCTCACTCGTGTAGCAGTTGGCAGACCTCCAGTTCTTGATGATTGTTGACCAGAGACATCAGTTGCTTGTCCCAAGGGCCTCTCTAGGAGATCAAACAACGTGGATACCTGGCTTCCCTAAGAACATGTGAGAAAAATAGAGTTTCAAAAATGGAAGTCACAGTCTTTTTGTAACTCAGTATCAGAAATGACACCCTATCACCTCTGCTGACTTCTATTGGTACAAGTAAATCACCAGGAACAGTCCACAGTTAAGGAAAGAGCATTACACAGGGAAGTGACATCCAGGAGGCAGAGATCATTGGACCCCATCTTCAAGTCTGAATGCCACATGGTATCGATGCTTTTGTGTCTGGTTTCTTTCATTCAATATATTTTAAATTAATACAATATGTTTGAATATATTAGTAAGATATCAGTTTTCATTTCTTTTGTATTTATATCTACTTGTAGAAAATCCCAGTCATAGGATAGATGCTGTACTCAACTTTATTAGAAACTACCAGACCAATTCTCACTTCTTCCTTAGTAATATATGTGAATTTCAGTTGTTCTACATACTTGCCAGCAGATTTTTGTCCGTCTTATAATTTTAGCCATTGTGGGTATCTCATTGTGGTTTAAATTTGCATTTCCCTGGTGACATTATGTTTCATTGTGCTTGGAATTTTCTCTGATGGCTATTGATGTTGAGTAATATTTCCTATGCTTATTTGCCATTTGTAAGTACAATTGGGTTGTTTGTTTGTTCTTTATTGTTTTGTAACAAAAATGTTTATTAAATGTTAATGAAAATTTATTTGTTATGTATAATATATACATTATTTAAATGTTTATTAAAAGAAATTTCAGCATGGCCAACATGGTGAAAACCCATCTTTACTAAAAATACAAGAAATTAGCTGGGCTTGGTAGCAGGCACCTGTAATCCCAGCTACTTGGGAGGCTGAAGCAGGAGAATCACTTGAACCTGTTGGGGGGCAGAGGTTGCAGTGAGTTGAGAATGAGCCATTGCACTCTAGCCTGGGCAACAAGAGCAAAACTCTGTCTCAAAAAAACAAAAAAATTAAGTTTTGTGCACTTTGAATGGAATTATCTTTTATTTGTTAAAAACACAACTTGAATTTTTATTTCTATTCCTCCTTTTCATAAGAACTGTGAAAGTTCTTGTTTCACAGGGTGAATTTGTAGGTAGAAAGAAGAAGGCAAAATTATCTTCTCTAGAGCATTACTATCTAAACTTTTAAACCAAAAGACCCTTTAAAGTTTTGTTGTGGATGCCAAGATAAGATTTATTGTCATGAAAGACAAAGGCCCAGCTCTGCAAATGACTCAAAGGTGTGGGAAGTTTCAGCTGCACCTGGGTCAGAACTGACTATGGCCTGTTATGTCCACAAGTGAAGCTACACATTTAGGAGCATTATCATCAAGAGGAATATTTTTAAACTCTGGTTGCATGTTGGTGTCTCTAGGGAGCTTTTAATAAACACCAACCACCAGGCCCCACCTCAGAATCCGCCTCAAACCAATTACCTCAGAATCTTTGGGGATGGGGGCTCTATATTTTATGTTTTACATTATTTAAAAGCTTCCCTGGACACCCTAATGTGCAGGTCAGGGAGGCAATTCTTGCTCTAGATAAATTATTCTCAAAATGTGGTTCCTAACCATTAGCATGTGCACCACTGGGAACCTGAAGGTTCTTCACTTCCTCTGAAATATGATGACAGAGATACAAAACCCATGAAATGATGAGACCAATTTTGGAAGAATTCAGGTCTCTGGGTTTTTGTAAGAGGCAGTTTCTTAAATAACCCTTTAAAAAAACTGTTTTATTTTGACTTAGAAGTAACATCTCCATTCACCATTTCTTAGCCTTCTTTGCAGCACTTATATAATCTGTCTAATCTGTGTTTTAACGAGAAAGGCTTAGATCTACCTTTGCATATTTCATGAGGTTCTTTCATGGTAGGCATAACAAAATGTACTGCGGTTCTACCCCTTGTACTGCCTGGACTGTTGTTATCTGTACTCCATTATTCTTACTTGCAACATCTTTCCTTTGATTCAAGCAAGTTTCAGTAGAAACCTACATCAAGAAAGTATTTCTCCCACATAACCATTCATGTCCAGATCTTTCCTATCTTTAGTGAAATATTTATGGCTAGAAAGCTTTTAATGGTTCTCTTGCCCAGGTGAAGGAAAAGAGTATTTATTCTAATCCCTGCATCTTGATGTTTTATATGACTTCCAGATAGACTGTACTTGCCATTAAGATTTTCCTCTGCTTGCAGTAGACAAAACTCTCACAATTTACTTTGATGTCCACAGTCATTAGCAAGAAAAATATATCCCCACATTATTTTGGTATTCTTTTCTTACTTGGATAGCCAAAATGATTATCTAAGGCTTGAGTAAACATGGAACAAAGATAGGTGTTTTGACTGTCTTCATACTAAATGGGGCAATACAACACCTTATTAGTAAAGGGTTTATGCCAGTCTTGAAATCAAACCCTACTTCTCTTTGAAATAGTTCTATTCATCTCTACTTAGAGGTTATGGGGTTTTGTTTTTGTTTGATTTGTCTTAATTTCTTTCTTTAGCTCAAGCTTTAATTACTTCTTTGCCTTTCTAGCTCACACTCTCAACTGGAACATTAATAATGTTCTCAGGCCACATGTAATTAACAATGATGACTGCATAATGCCTGAAACAACAATTGTCTGACACACCTCTTTTAGGAAATCCAAACAGCCCTGACAACTGAGCTAGTTTAAATAGCCTGAGAAATGGGTATTTTAGAGAGGTTTCCTGGGAAAGGTTTACTGAGATGTGAACTTTGGTTGGAGACTTGAATGATAGAAGAGATTGATGATCTGGAGTAAAAGTATTCTAGCCTGAAAGAACTGCAAATGTAAAAGCCCTGTCCAAATAGCTGGGTATGTTCAGGGAACACAGAGAAGCCCACAGATGCTGGAGCAGAATGAGGTAATGAGGGGTACTAGAACAAGAAGTAGAAAAAAAAAAAAAAAAAGATAAAAAACAACTCAATGGCCTAAAGAGGTTAGGTTTTGTTTTAATCTCATGTGTTCTTAAAAGCCACTGAAGGATTCAGAGGATGGTATGATCTGATTTATACATTTTTTAAATCACTTATGGTTGTTGCAAGAACACAGGTTGTAGAGGGCAACAAATGGCAGATGAAGTAAAACTTGGATTTGTAATACAACATGAAGTTAGACCTCACAGGACTGGCTTATAGATTGGAGATGCATTGTGAGAAAAAGAGAAGACTAAGACTAAGGCTAAAGGGTGCCTTTCAAGGGTTTTGGACTAATTTTGTGAATAGAATGAGTATTAAATAGGGAATATTATGAGGGAAAATAATTTGGGCTAAGAATCGAGGGATTTTATTTGAACATATGAAATTTGAGATGCCTATTATTGATCCCAGTTGGCATGTATATTTTAAAACTTTGGGAGTGGAGGAGAAAAGCTAGGCAGTGAATGCAGATAGAGGTCATGGGTACTCCAACTCCTAGAGTCGGGAGGGCAAGAGGAACCAGCTCTACCTAGACTAAGGAGGAGCAGCCAGTGATTGTGGAGGAGCATCCTATGAACGTGGTGTCCCATAAGCCAGAGGACAGTTGGTCAACAAGAGGAAGTAATTACCTGACTTCAAACTATACTACAATGCTACAGTAACCAAAACAGCATGGTACTGGTACCAAAACAGAGATATAGACCAATGGAACAGAACAGAGCCCTAAGATATAATACCACACATCTACAGCCATCTGATCTTTGACAAACCTGAGAAAAACAAGAAATGGGGAAAGGATTTCCTATTTAATAAATGATGCTGGGAAAATTGGCTAGCCATAAGTAGAAAGCTGAAACTGGATCCTTTCCTTACTCCTTATACGAAAATTAATTCAAGATGGATTAGAGACTTAAATGTTAGACCTAATACCATAAAAACCCTAGAAGAAAATCTAGGTAATACCATTCAGGACATAGGCATGGGCAAGGACTTCATGTCTAAAACACCAAAAGCAACGGCAACAAAAGCCAAAATTGACAAATGGGATCTCATTAAACTAAAGAGCTTCTGCACAGCAAAAGAAACGACCATCAGAGTGAACAGGCAACCTACAAATGGGAGAACATTTTTGCAATCTACTCATCTGACAAAGGGCTAATATCCAGAACCTACAAAGAACTCAAACAAATTTACAAGAAAAAAACAAACAACCCCATCAAAAAGTGGGCAAAGGATATGAACAGACATTTCTCAAAAGAAGACATGCATACAGCCAACAGACACATGAAAAAATGCTCGTCATCACTGGCCATCAGAGAAATGCAAATCAAAACCACAATGAGATACCATCTCACACTGGTTAGAATGGCAATCATTAAAAAGTCAGGAAACAACAGGTGCTGGAGAGGATATGGAGAAACAGGAACACTTTTACACTGTTGGTGGGATTGTAAACTAGTTCAACCATTATGGAAAACAGTATGGCGATTCCTCAAGGATCTAGAACTAGAAGTACCATATGACCCAGCCATCCCATTACTGGGTATATACCCAAAGGATTATAAATCATGCTGCTATAAAGACACATGCACACGTATGTTCATTGCAGCACTATTCACAATAGCAAAGACTTGGAATCAACCCAAATGTCCATCAGTGACAGACTGGATTAAGAAAATGTGCCACATATACACCATAGAATATTATGCA
Organism: Macaca nemestrina; assembly: GCF_043159975.1. Lineage (NCBI taxonomy): Eukaryota > Metazoa > Chordata > Mammalia > Primates > Cercopithecidae > Macaca > Macaca nemestrina. Next base: position 60,954,437 of record NC_092143.1, on the reverse strand, counting down.
GCCATAAAAATGGATGAGTTGGTGTCCTTTGTAGGGACATGGATGCAGCTGGAAACCATCATTCTCAGCAAACTATCGCAGAAACAGAAAACCAAACACCGCATGTTCTCTCTCATAGGTGGGAACTGAGCAATGAGATCACTTGGACTTGGGAAGGGGAACATCACACACCGGGGCCTATTATGAGGAGGGGGGAGGGGGGAGAGGGGAGGGGGGAGGGGGGAGGGGGGAGAGGGGAGGGGGGAGGGGGGAGGGGTGAGGGGTGAGGGATTGCATTGGGAGTTATACCTGATATAAATGACGAGTTGATGGGTGCAGCACACCAACATGGCACAAGTATACATATGTAACAAACCTGCATGTTATGCGCATGTACCCTAGAACTTAAAGTATAATAATAATAATTAAAAAAAAAAGGAAGTAATTAACTCTGGCACCATCTTTTGAGGAGTCAAGTGAGATTAGGGCTAAACACTGACCATTTGATTTGACATGAATAAAGTCATTGGTGATAACAAGAAATTAAGTTTTACTGGAGTGATGATGAGAAAAATGTGACTGTGGAGAGCCAAAGATAGACTAGGTAAAAGAATAAAGAAAAGAAGGCAGAGCCAGATGTTTCTCAGATCCTTATTCCCTCACGCCTGTCACATCTTGGTTCTCCTAAAAGCAGAACCTGAAACACAGATGTGAGTGATGCTATTCTATCAGGATATAAACCCAGAGGCAGAGGCAGAGAATGGGAAAATATAAAAATCAATAAAAGGTGTGTTATTGAGCTGATTTATGCAGTATAATCCTGTGGGCTATACCCTCTAAGATATGATGTAGAATCCACCTCAGAGTTATATTCTGAAACAAAAATTTTTTACTAAGTAACCCTAAGCTGCCAAAATCTTCTATATGTGAAACAGCACATATTTATTGTCCACAGTTTTTGTATAACAGAAGTCTAGGCATGGCAGAGCTGGGTCTTCGGCTTGAGAATCTCACCAGGCATTGGCTGGGCTGTGTTTTCATCAGGAGGCTCAACTGGTGAAGGACTCACTTTCAAGCCCAGTCATGTTCTTGGCAGATTTCCTCTTGCTGTATAACCAAAGGCTGGCTTTCTGCAGGCTATTGGCTGGAGGCCACTGTTTAACTCTACAGGCCACCTGGAGTTTCTAGAGGATTTTACCACATGTACTTTCTTAACATGGCTATTACTTCCAAGCTAGCAAGGAAAACTTCTTCTTTAGTCTAAAATAGAGTCTTATAAAACACAGCCACAGGAATGACATCCTATTACCTTTGCCATGTTCTATTGATGAAAAGCAACTCATAAGTCCTACCAATGTTCCAGAGAAAGAAAATTACACAAAAGCATGGACACTAGAAAGCAGGAAACCACTGGGGGGTCTGCTTAACAAACTGGAACCTAGGACACATATTCATTGACTCCTGTTCCTCTTTGTTTGAGAATGGGGCCTGAGGAACAATAACTCTTCTGATCTCCAGGGCTGTACTTACACACAGACCAACAGACACTTCACAGGTGCTGTGGGTGAATGCTGGCAGCATAAAAGGAACCATCAGCCTCAGCTATGCCACAACCGGGTGAAGAGGGGTTGTGGTGTGCCACACAAAAGGCATTTGTGACAGTGTCATAAAGGGAACTGGAGAAAATTTTAAAATAGCTGAAGGGCAACTTAGTAAAGAAGTTTTATTCATATGAAAGCAGCAAATTGCATAGTGGTTAAGAATTCAGACTCAGAAGCCAGACTGCCTAGTTCAAATATTGATTCTGTCACATCAGAGTACTGTCACTCTGAGCTAGTTACCTAACCCTCTGTGCCTCAGTCCATAAAAGAGTAAGAAAAGGGCCGGGCGCGGTGGCTCAAGCCTGTAATCCCAGCACTTTGGGAGGCCGAGACGGGCGGATCACGAGGTCAGGAGATCGAGACCATCCTGGTTAACACGGTGAAACCCCGTCTCTACTAAAAAATACAAAAAACTAGTCGGCCGAGGTGGCGGACGCCTGTAGTCCCAGCTACTCGGGAGGCGGAGGCAGGAGAATGGCGTGAACCCGGGAGGCGGAGCTTGCAGTGAGCTGAGATCCGGCCACTGCACTCCAGCCTGGGTGACAGCGCGAGACTCCGTCTCAAAAAAAAAAAAAAAAAAAAAAAAGAGTAAGAAAAAGAATTCCTAATTTGAGTGAGAATAAAAATAAGTAACATGTGTAAAATTTTACTACAGGATATGGCACATAATAACTACTATGTACATGATACCTATCATTTTTATTAGACATTTCTGTTTATTAATGAGAACGATCCAGGCAAAAGTGAATAATTAACAATGTAGGAGACAGAGGTTTCATTTCATGAACAAAGGTCTCGAGGAAGCAAAAGTTCATAGAAACCAATGTAGTAATAGAGTGGCTGCCTTAAATAGGAAGAGAAGTTCATTCAAAAAGGATATAAGTCAGTGTATATGGTACAGATGTTGATAGTCTAGTATTGTTGGTGGTGGAAAGTTAAGGGAGTTTTCTTCTCCTATTTTGTATGTGAAATCAGGTGTGAAGTGAGGAAGGTAGGTTAGAGATTTGAGAGAAGAGTAGTTGTAAAATAGAAAATTGACTAGGTCAGTGTTTTGAATTGTTGACTCTAATCCATTATAGGAAATATTTAAAATATTGTGAACTCTTCTGCAATTCATATATGCAATCTTGAACAAATGTTTTGTGAACAATACTTATCATTCCTATGTCTAATATACTCTGACAATTTCTGTTCTTGTCTTCTAATTCATTGATAATGCATGTTGTCACCTCTGAAATTAATCTTATGTCCCTCCACTGGGTTGTGTCTCACTGTTTGCAAAATCCCTGAACTTACGTAACAGGGTACAATTGTGGGTCAGGAATGAGAGTTCCAGGGCCCCATGTTCCAGGGCTCAAGTAAAAATCACAAAGTAGGTAGAAAATGGCATTTATCGAGCAATGGGGTCTTGCCAAGTGATTACAAAGAAGGGAGAAGGGGGAGGGAATTGAGAGTTATGGGACAATGGATGAAAGCAATGAATAAGTAAATTTAAGCTGAGAAAGGAAGAAAATGAGATCAACGAGCCTATGAAGTGATAGAGCTTTCCAGTTTTGATAAATATTTGGAATAGAAGTGCTAGAGTAAGAGAACTAGAAAGCTAACAGGAAGTTTTTAGAGATAATGATGCTTGAAATTTCAATTTTGGATGTCGCACAGTTAGAGGTTATTGGAAAATCAAAACTATAGGCATGAGAATAGATAAATGAAGGGAGATGGTGCAAAAAGATCTTTGTAGTTGAGCTATCAGAGAATTTGGATGGTTATGTTTTGAAGAAAACAGAGTGGATTGGTGAATTAAATAAAAAATAGTGCACTAGGTGCTGAAATATTTAATGAATGAGGAGGAGTATCTTAATGTCTATTAATTTCTAGACACCAATAGGTGTCTGCAAGAAGGTATGATGGGTGTTGTGGTCTAGTGGCACTCACACCAAAGAATGTGAGACTACCTTTTTGGAGAGAAGCTAGGAGGAATGGTCTTCATTGCCAGTGACGATGATGAGGGAGGAAGACATCTACCTGTCCCAGGAATGTGGGAAGGAAAAATTGGCCACCACTTGTTAGGTCTCTGGCGAAAGTCATACTCAGAGGGTAGCCTGAAGGTTTTTCACTCAAGAATAACAGTAACAAGGTGAAGAAAATGGTCAGAAAAGAGACTAAGGGTCTAGGGTGACTTTTTTGGATTCAGACTATGTATTTCAGAAGGCGGAAGGAAGCATATGAGGGCACAGAAATGGATGAAAGATTCCATCATAAATTTCAGTTTGTCCTACACAGTCGTGGCTTATTAATGTCATTCCAAGGTGTCTGTTTCTTAATAGCACCCTGTTTCATTCTAAAAAGTGTTCTACTTGGAAGTTAAATTATATAATTACCATACCTGAGAGAATAAGGATTTCAGACAATGGATAACCTGAGAAGTTTAGATTTTTGGTGGTACAAGTCATGACATGAGTAATGCTGAAGAGCTCTTAGAAAGTTTGAGAGTAATGTGTTCTAATGCCAGCCCTTTTCTTGGGGTTGGTCTCTTAGGCAGCTGTGAAGTGGTGATGGGAGATATGTGCTCCCTGATCTTGGTCTTTGCTCGTTGGCATTAACATAATAGAAGAGAGTAGACAAGCATTTTGTGTATTTAATCAATGTTCATGCCCCACCTACTTTTGAAAAAGAAGGTTTAGGAAATTTAAAAATATGAAGTAGATAAAAATAATAAGGTATCAGTAAGGCAACTGAGATATATTAATTGCTATCATTGAGTCTTGAATTTTGCTTATTATTTCTTGGCTATTCAGCCAAAGTAACATACTTTTAGTTTTAGAGCAACATCGTTGTCACTGTTAAATAAAAGAAAATATGAAAGTTCATCTATAGTGTTGTTTTATCTTAGCATTGTTTTAGAATGCTAAGAAGACAACTAGGTGCAACATAATGAATCTAGTTTTCCAGTCTGCTTTTTCAAAAGCTTTAGAACATTATTTAAATATGCTGTTCCAAGATGAAAGATATTTTAATGCAGAGGGCACAAATGCCTAATCCCCAATCCCTTTCTCTTAAAGAACATTTAGAAATGTTAATGTTTTAATAAAAAAAATGATTAAAACTGAAAGTGTTTCATTTTGTTTTTCTTTTCTGCTTAAACCTAAAATGTATTGGCAGGGTTTAAATTATTAATGTTATTCTTGCAAGAAATAGCATATCTAATTATAACTGTAGAAAATGAAGTGGTATCTGCAAGTTAAATCTTGCTCTGGTCTCCAAGAAAGCATCCAAATTATTTCATTGCTTTGACCTTATTTTTTACAGCCTTGTGAGACTATGAATCCATCAACCATATAGAGGGTCTCAGGATTATTTTTATTATGTAGAAGTGTTCTTATAATCATATATATCCTCATAAGATTTCTATGTGTTAGGCCACAAAGAGGAATTTAAATTAACCGATGATTATATAAAAATTTTGTGTGAGATAAGAATTGCATTAGCATAACTGAAAATGACTGGTATTTGGGATTTCTGTTTCTTTCATTTTTGCAAAGAAACTTCAACTGCCATAATGAGGACAACTAAAATAGGAGATTATCTGTATTGCCCTCATTATAAGACAGTATCTATTGTTTCTGCTTCCTATTTCACTGTACACCTATCGAATCTGTAAACTTCTGATATTCTTCCAATACATTCTCTCACACTCCCAAGATAACCAAATTTGTCTTCTGTTGCCTTTCAGAAGCTTTGCTATGACATAAGTGTATTAACTTTGTGTTTTCCTGCTAGAAACACATTATTAACTCTGTGTTTTTCTGCTAGTTTTCTTACTAGAAGACATCTGGCAACGGCATCGTGTTTTTAAAACTTTTGGGTTTAGGTTTGTATTTCTTTCAGATATCACACCACACTGAGACTGACCTTCAAACTGGAATAAGTAGGACTTTGAACTTCACTAAACCTGAATCAGCTCTTCTAATAGGAAATTTTTACAGAAAGGGAGAGTTATAGTGGAAAAAATAAACATCTTATTGCCTTTAAAATGTTAATTTCATCTGCTGCAGTATTACTAGTATGGTAAAGATGGTTATTAACTACTAGAAGTATTGCCTGAAGTTCCTTTTCCAAGTGCTCACTTGTGTTAATCCTATAATTCAGATTCAGATGAAATAGGCTGTGTCCCATTCCCTGTGTGGAAGGATATTAGAGTGCTCTTAGACTGTCTAGGTATTCTAGATAGCCTGTCGTAGTTTTCTGCCTACACACCACTCTGATCTCTTCCTCCCTCTTGATTAGCTCAATTTTCTGCTACATATTCCTACAGAGCACTGCAGGACACTGCATCACCCCAAGTGTGAAATACAGCCTCCATTTCTTGTTTTCCACAGAAAGTCTCATGCACATAAGGCATCTCGGTGAGTAGCAAGCTTATTGAAGTTTGAGGCAGTGGAAAGGAAAGATTTTCCTCTGAAAACTCTGGACATTTGGTGGAGCCACCCCTTAGCGTAGGACATAAGTTAGCCCCAAAGTCTCCACCAAACCTGCCCTAAGAAAACTTAAGAAGCTTCAAAAGGACTCAATTTATTTATTTAATAAATAACTTAAGCTGCCTGCCAGAACAATGTTCAACAAGAAATGAAATGGATTTTGTTTATTATAATAAGGTAAATTCCCAATAAAAATTTGTTTATTATAATAAGGTAAATAACCTGTTTAAAATTTTAAAATGAGTAAGCTTTTAACAGCTTTCTTTCCTGAATGATAAGAGAAACTCACAGGATACCTGTCTCCCCACAGGAGGATACTTGCTGTTGATTCCAAAGGAATGCTGTAGTGATCAAAATGTGAAAGGATTGAGACTTCTCTTGCTAAAAAAGGATCACACACACACACACACACACACATGTGTGTGTGCACACTTAATATTTGTAAGAACATTCCATTACAGATTTCTTGTGGCACTTATTAATACATCTCTGTGAACATTTTGTATCATTTCTGGGACTACATATTTTTGAGAGCAGAGGCCATATCTAATAAATAGTAGATACCAAATAAATTTTAACACCTAACATTTACATAAAACTATGTTCTAGCAATTTTGTAAAGCAGATGAGAAAACTGAAGACTAGGGAGGTTCAGGTTACACAGATGGTTTGTGGTAGATCCCAGATCTGAACCTTGCCTGTTGGGTCCCAAGGGATCCAAAATTCAGGTTCCATCCCAGACTGCTATGTTATATTGCATAGAAATGCAATTCACTGTGCAAAGATTAACTTTAATTGTGTCTACTACAGGAGAAATAGGGAGCAGCTTAGCTTGCTAAAAAGTGAACATATTTAATTGGCTTAAAGTTGTTTCCATTAAGCAAACTTTGCTTGAAATATTTCATTTGACAATTCTAATAAATTAATACCTATTTTTAGTCTAGATAGTGCATAACAAATTACTGATGACAAATCCTAAGTGTGTTAAAGTAAAATTTTAAGACCAAAAGAACATGAATGTACTCAATTTTGATAATGTGAGATGACACAGTATTTTCTTTTTGCTTTCAATTTAATCATTTACTGTGAATATAATATGTTCAGTGTAAACTTTACTTATTAAAGCTAAGATGAGAAGTCTTTTCTTCACAGGTCTGTAAGCTCCCCAAATCCTAAAGCCTATGAGTTTTTTCTTGCCCTGTATTTCATTTATATGAACTTTTCCCTCAGTTTTATAAATAATAAATGCTTGTGGTAAAATGAAAACTTGGAAACACACAAATAATACATATTTCCTTCATCAAGGATTTATCATTCAGTATCTTAGTGTATTACAGATAGTCTCATATTTAATTAAATGTGAGATTATAATAATTTAATATAATATAATAATTATAATATCCCAGTTTTAAAATACTACTATATTTTATGTCTTTTCCCATTTAATTAAAGTGTTCAAAATAAAATGATTGCATGATATTCCATCATCATATCACAACAGTGATAGCTGCTGCTTATTGATATACTGATGAGTCAAGCAGTAAGCTAGGATCTTTATGTGAATTATATAATTTATTCCTAATTTGCCTTTATTTTATATGCTAGAAATTTGAGATTTCTGTGATTTCCCAAGGTAACACAGCAAAAACAAAGCTGAGATTTGGATCCACGTCTTTCTGACTAGGAAGTCTGTGTGATCGTTGTTTCCATTGTCCTCAATTATGGTACATGGTATCACAGTAATGTATCATACATCATTTAATTACTTCCCTGTCACGAGACATTTAGTTTATTTTCAATTATTCACATATTTAATGCCACTGAGACAAACATCCTTGCATGTGAGTAGAATCTTTATACTATTCTCTTATTTCTTTTGGATAAATCCCTTTTACCTGATTTCATTGGTAACTCTGCATCACATCTGTGTATATTGACACCCTCCACTCCTTTCATCTCTGGCTTTCTGAGCCTCTCATTCCCTATGAGTTATCTCACGTCCTTGGTGCCTGGGAGTTTTCCAATTGGCCCTGTTCCCAGGGGAACACTCCTTAAACTGAAAAGTCTCGTCTCTACCCTCATCCCCCATCCGTGATTCACAGGCCCCTCTGAAGCTCCTGGCCACCACAGTCAGTGAGCATGATCTGTTACCCAACCCGACACAGGTCCCACATAACAGCACAGTGATGCCAAACAGTTGCTGCCTTCTGGACAGTCACCTGTTCCACCTGCTGTTGACCTTTCTAGCTCTATCTATGTCTGGAGATTTGACAATTCTGATTTTTAAAAATATATGCAACTTACTTTGCATACATCTTCTTGACTAGCAGCATTTATGTGGCAAAATTTGTTACTTTTTATTAAATGTTTTCTATGTGGCTTGATCCTACCTTAAGAGTATTTCTCTAGTTCACATCTATGTAGAAAATAGAAACCACGGGGAACAACGTACTTTCTGCAATGCTTAGTTTACAGACATTGTGGAGTTTTACTAATCAATGTGTTTCAACTCTTTGGTACATTTCTAGCATTTTGCTTAATGTTTTATATGAAAAAGCAAACTTAAAATACTTAAGTTTCATAAACCACCAAATAATCAATAAACCCAGTTATTAAAACCCTATCAATGATTGTCAAACTTTAGAGTATGAAAAAATGACCTAGGAAATGCATTAAAAAGTGAAGGCTTCTATACTTTTCCCCTACCAGCCTGTTACTCCTGTCACTCTGATTCATGAGGGGATCTCTATTTTCAGCAACACCAGGAGTGATTCTGATGCTGATGGTCAGTGAAACACACTCTAAAAATTATACAAGCAAATATATCAGCAAGTTTGCCTTAATATTTGTTAACCGAAAAGCAGTGAGTGTTCTGGTCTGTCCTCTCCCTTGAATCCTAACAAAATAAGTAAACAGAAGAGAGGTGGCTAGCAGAAACTCCACAATTCTAACCTCTCAGCTATGCCCAGATTTTCTGTAGGGATACAAAGGTACAGTCACAAAGGGAATAGAGAATGAAACAAAACAGCCCTTGTCATTTCCCATGCACCAACTATCACTCCATGTGGAGGCACATCAGTGAGTAATCTCTTCTTTAGTCTCACATATATCTAGAATTTAGGATAAACCAAATGGCTTGAGAAGTAAAGAATATGCTCCAAATCCATGACACAGTAAAATTCCTCTATAAAACAAGATTTAGGGTGTCTGTGTTTTTTAAAAATACGATGAAAGTGCTCTGTTTACCTAACTAACTAGTTCAAAGCTCTAGCTTCCTTTTTGTTGCCTGTTTTTTAGCATTATGCTCTTTTGTTTTACCTTAAGACTCTATATTGCATGTCTTATTTGAAAATCTAAAGTTTAAAATGCAGCCTCATAATGTATCTATTTGCTTAATTTAAAACATTTAAGAAAAAGTGATAGATTCTGTTCCTTAGCTATTGATGGGGTAAAGAACACAGGGACAGGTGGGGAGAGAAGAGCTTCTTGGAGGGAAGATCAGATCCTACTTCTCAGGATTTCAGTCCTCAAACCTAGAAAACCAGAACTGGTGAAGAGGAAATAATAAAGGGAGGCATACAACTGATACCCTCTCCCCAGAAAGCAAAACACATAGGTTTGTCCTACGTGTCCTACATGAGACGAGCAGGGCTGGGAACTACCTCTTATGTGTTATCTTCCAAGTGACGTTATCAGCTCACAACAAATATAGGTGTTGCCTCTGAGGTTCATTGCTATGCATTTCTTTCCCTATTCTCTACTTCTTGTGTGAAGATTTTCTTCTCTCTCAGGGCACACCTGAGCACGGTGGTTTCCTGTTACAGAATGTTCTCCCAGCCTAACATGGAAGAAGCTCATAGATGCATGCCACTCTCTTTGCTTTGTGGTTTCTCAAGATATTTTTTTGAGGGAAGGCCTGACTTATAACATTTTATAAATAACTAATGGGAATTTTGGCAAACTTATAAGAAGCATTTCTTGAATTTCTAAACATAAGTGGTTTTTAATTGCTTTTCCTCAGGTGGTTAGAGAGGGGCCTTTTGGTTAAAAAAAAAAAAATCATTACAGTGTTTGAACTTGGCAGTGATGAAGTGACAGTCACAAATATAATTTTCACATTGGTTAAAAAGTTTCAAGTTGAGAAAAAGAATTCTTTAGGCAACACTGCAGTCTGATCTTATTCAGGTATCTAATACACATGTGCATTTATTCATTCATCCATTTATTCATCACACACCAAATATATTGTCTACTACTCTATATGTTAGGCACACAGTGGTCAAGAAGACAGATGAGAACCCTTGGGGGTTGCATTTCAATATGAGGCAATTATTGGTGGCTACAAGTGGGTTCATGCAATTATTGGTGGTAGGATTTGAGCTGGCCTTAAGCACAATACTCAGACCCTAGCCCTTCTGTCTGCCACTCTCACTATCCCAAGGGAGAAGAAGGGATTCCAAAACCTCAACACTTCATTTTCCTGTATTAAGTTGTGAATGTAAATGATTGATGTTCTAGTCACTCAATGTCTCATGAGAAAAAAAAGAATTCAGTGCAGAATCTAATATACATCATGTGTATAATGTAAAATTTATGCCACAGAAAACTAATATGTGCTGAGAATAAAAAACCTAACTTTTATTCTTTCTTTTTTCCTTTATGACCTGGGCAATACAATTTGATGAATCGAAATTTGGCTGGGCTCAGTGGCTTATGCCTGTAAACCCAGCACTTTGGGAGGCAGATAGATCACTTGAGGTCAGGAGTTCAAGACCAGCCTGGCCAACATAGTGAAACCCTGTCTCTGCTAAAAGTACAAAAATTAACCAGGCATGGTGGTTAACCAGGAGCCTGTAATCCTAGCTACTCAGGAGGCTGAGGCAGAAGAATCACTTGAGCCTGGGAGGCAGAGGTCGCAATGAGCCATGATCGTGCCACTGCACTCCAGCCTAGGTGACAGAGTGAGATTCCGTCTCAAAAAAAAAAGAAAAAAAAAATTAACGGCCAGAGTTGTATAGGCATGCAATTGTGAACACTTTTCTTGGTCCTTACTGTCCTACAAGACAGAAAAGAAACACACACACATAAACCTATAGATGAAAACTTGACAGCAATATGCTCTAGACACACAAATGTCTAGGAGGTAGTGTTTGTACTAGATCCTCAAAAAGTCATATTTTTACAAAGAAAGAGATAATGAGTAAAGACATCGTAAAAAGAGAACTAATCATGAGCAAGGCACAAATTGAGAAGTGAGGGATACAAGGAGATTGGGGAAATTAGTACAGAAGGCCCCCAACTTAACATGGTTTGATTTATGATATTTCAACTTTATGATGGTGTCAAAGAAATATGCATTCAGTGTGCTCCTACACTTATAAGATTACATCCCAATAAGCTTATTTTAAGTTGAAAATACGGCAAATGGAAAATGTTCTTTTGATTTATAGTATTTTCAATTTACCATGAGTTTATCAGGATGTAACCCCACCATAAGTCAAGAAGCATCTGTATTTAAATGTGATTTTTGTGTTTAGAATTTATCCTCTGAAACCATAGGAAGCTCTTAGGCAGAAGAATGGCATGATCACATCTGCTCTTTGGTGGCCCTTGAAAAGAGAGAAGAGGAAAGAAATTTCCCAGCACAAACACCACTGGAGCTAAGTGATGCTGAAGATTTAATCCGGGGTACTGGTGGGGGGAATATTGATCAGGGATGAAGTGAAGAGTGAGAACAGCTGACATAGGGTACACCTCAACCTCATGAACGCTTGGATTGGGAGTAGCAGAAGCAGAAGTACATTCACCAGTGTCCTGCAGTTCTTTCAAGTCATCTGAAGCTTTTTAAAAACATGCATTATGGGCCGGGCACGGTGGCTCAAGCCTGTAATCCCAGCACTTTGGGAGGCCGAGGCGGGAGGATCACGAGGTCAGGAGATTGAGACCATCCTGACTAACACGGTGAAACCCCGTCTCTACTAAAAATACACAAAAAATTAGCCGGGCGTGGTGGCGGGCGCCTGTAGTCACAGCTACTCGGGAGGCTGAGGCAGGAGAATGGCGTGAACCCGGGAGGCGGGGCTTGCAGTGCACTGAGATCGCGCCACTGCACTCCAGCCTGGGCAAGGGGCAAGACTTCATCTCAAAAAAAAAAAAAAAAAAAAAAAAACATGCATTATGCACTTACTGTGTGCCGGGCATCGTGTGATGTGTTTTACAGGCATTAGCCCACTCCTTACGTCCACTGTGTCTTGACTTGCATTCAAGGGTGTGGGTGGGGAGAGTAGCTGATTCATCTTGCACTTTCTCATAGAAGCACAGTCCTTCTAGTCTCTGTTTTAAAAGGCTACATATGACTGCACTGGGAAGGCATCAAATAACTACAGTACAAACAAAGTATTTAATGAATGAAATTGTATTTACAATTCTCAAAAGTATGGCAGTTTTTGGCAACCAATAGAGGATGCTATGCAAAGAAGAGAGAGAAACCAAGGATTATCTGTTTCAAGCCGAAGTAAGTAGAAGAAGGGCACCATTGTTTAAGTAACGCAGGAGAACCTGATTTGGTTTGGTAGTAAGTGTTTTTCTTTTTGCATGAGTTTAAAATGCTAGGTTAACATGGAGCTCGCAGGAGAGCTGATATAAGAGCTGTAGGTTTATATGGGTATCAGGTAACTTCTTAGGACTTTGAGTATTTAAGGAGGTAGAAAACATGATGATTCTAGGCACAAAGAAGGGAAAGCATTTTATTTGGAGGATGGTACTAAAGGGGCTGACCAGAGCAAAGTCAGTGGTCAAGACTTCAATCTGGAGTCCAGGAATGGAGATGGAGACAAAAGGGAAGCCTGTAGTCAAAGTCAGTGGTCAAGACTTCAATCTGGAGTCCAGGAATGGAGATGGAGACAAAAGGGAAGCCTGTAGTCAAAGTCAGATTTGGCAAAACAGAACTGAGATCCAAGATAAAATGTCTTAAGATAGGAATAAAGAAAAAGTGATGATTACCAGGAGCCCCCAAACACACACTGCACGGAACAGAAGATCTTGTTGCTTTCCATTTGCTGAAGAAGCACCAGCCATTTCTTTGGGAAACTCTTTATTATTTTGCCTCCTTGAGCATTTTACTTGCCTTTTCAGTTAAGCATCAAGATTCATCACACTGACTTCTGGCTATGTAACTTCCTGAATACTACAAATGAGAGACCTGGAAGCTACTATGAGCCATGAAATTCCCAAAGGCCATCACTGGTGAAATACTGGTCAGGCTTCTGGGAAAGATGAATAAGAGCATCGTGGCAAGACGTCAGCAGTAAAGCAGAGTGGAGACTGAAGCTACAATTATTCCCAACTCAGGCATTTTCTTCTCATAGAACAATAGCAGTGGCTAAGGTACATGATTGAGTGCTAACTCTATGCCAACTCTTTTCATGGATTAACTCTGACCAAGCCCTGTCAAGTAGACTCCTCTACCCTCCTCAGTACAGGTCCTACAAGTAAGGAAACTAAGCACAGAAAGCTTGTGACTTCTCAAATCCCACAGCTGGTAACGATAGAGCCGGGATTTGCATCAAGATGCTTACTCGGAAGTCTTAGCACTTAGGGTTACTATGACGACTGCCAAACAGCCACGACCTCCCAGGCAAGTGACTGCTAATGTTTAGCTGGACAGCTAGGCAAGAAGCTGAGGAAGGGATTGACAGGGAGAATCTAAAATACACACAATTTTCACAGGGTGTTAGACTCAGTGCCCATTTTAAGAAGCAGATGTTCTGCTTTTCATCCAATTTGAACCTAATAGTTTCACAGTGTTTCAGCCTAGGCAATCCCATGCGAATGCCTTAGCAATCTTTGCACTACGTATTCTGGAAAACTGAACATCTAAGACCCAGTCATCAGGTGATCATTATGAAGAGACACGTTCTACGGTGAAAAGAAAAATCTTTTCAGTATCTTATTTTCTTAATTGACCTCTTGTTAACATGAAATGAGTTGTACATGTGACTTGTTTAAAATCATTTATTATTATCAGGAGTGCCTTTTAGGTGGACCACTCCGTATGACTCTCATGCTTCAAAACTATTTTTTATTCAAGTGACTTACAATGGCCCTAGGAAACAAGTTCTGCTATTATCCCCCATTTTAAAATGATGAAAATGGACAAAGAGAAAGCAGGCAACTTAACCAATACCCCATGGCATCACAGTCTTTAGAACAGTCATATTATATAAATATGGCAATAACAATGCACTGAAAATGTCTCCAAAACAAACTTTACATTTTAAAAAATGTATAACAGGAATCTAAGGAAGGAGTCTTACCTCTCTAACTCAGAAAGTGTAAAATCCCTTAAACTCATATCAGACCTGTGATTAACAAACTCACACTACGTTTTAAAAACTGCTTAATTTACTTTATCATGACTAGCAATATATAAGAATTTTGTAAATAGTTTATTAAAAACAACTTTGGGAAACTATTTTTGCCTGATCAGCAATACAACTACTGATAAGATAAGCTGGTCATCAAATAATTACCCAATGTTAATCTTCCAAATAATTGTTATAACCCAATCTTGTGAACTCAAGACAGGCACATTATAGATAATCACAAATATTAGAAACACATTTAAAATGTCCATATGTTTAGTATACCTAGAAAATTCATTGACTAAAGTAAGTCATGAAACCTGGACTGGAATTTGTTGGGTATTAAGTTTCATTTTGTCTTACTGTTTTAAAATTTAAATAGTTTGGCTCATTTCTATATTTGTTAAAATTGTAATCTTAAAATATTAAAAAAAATAACTTTTCACACACATAGATATGACTAGCCATTTTATCTAAGTTATAAAATAGTTACCCCAGGGAGCTTTCAAGATCCCTGTATTTTAAAGCTTATTTCAAAAACCATCACTACTTTGCATTTTTAAACTGCATCCTTGCATTAAAGAACTGTAAATGTGTTGTCATACAGTAAATATCCACATCCCAATTCTAATTACACCATCCTGTTGTTAATATAGAGCATTGCTTCTAATAAAAGCATGACGTAGTTCTACAGTTTCAATGGCAAAATTAAACGTTCTTTGTTGAAGAGATAATGAAGCAATCACCAAGATATTTGAAACAACAAAGTTAACATTACAATGATTTCAAGAAAAAACAGAATATATACACTTACATAAAACAAAAAAAGGAATAATTCACTTTATGAGAGAAGAGAGACAGATTTTTAAAATATTTGGATTCTTTAGCCCATATAGAAATCAAAAAAAAAAAAAAAAAAAAAAAAAACAGGAGAGAGAAACAGAACAAGAGAAAGAGAGAGATGCTACTTGACATTTTAAAGACCAAAAACTTGCAGTACTAAAAATACATTCTGAAAGTATTTTAAAACTTACATTTCACTGGCAAAAGCAGGTAACGAGGAGACATAGATTCAGTGCAGGATTTTATATACAATAAAACCTAAAACTAAACTCCCCCAAAATGAAATTGCAATAATAGTCAGTGCCTCGCTAGAAATCTCCCTTTGCACTATGAAAAAGGCCATAGTACAAGAATTAAATAATAGCAAGAATGCAGTCTACACACTTTAGATGTTTAGGAAAACAACAGTTTCCAAGCACCGCATGAACATGTAATTAACCGGAGAAAATGTTAAAGCAAGGTCTCTACAATTTTGCATTAGGTTGTGCTTCAAATAGTCTATAATATGGACTTGAATTAATTACATTTTATTGCACTATAAATTGGCTGTTGTCATTATACCCAAATGTAACAAATAAGGTACTTTATCTGTAGATCTCCTTGGATGGAAGATAATTTAAAAATACGTAAAAATTAAAAAATTTGTGTACTTGTTTATAGTGTCTCTCTGTAAATGCGCATTTGACCAAAGAGATTCTATCCAAATAATGAGAGAAAAATCCCCACAAATAGCATCTGCCGTTTTAACAAATTCTTGGTTTGTCATTTTTTAAAAAGTCACAAAGCCACTGGCTTTCATAGACTTATTAGGACACACTCATCTCTTCATGCATGCTTCTGCTAGTGTCCTAAATTTGGGCTCCAAATTATCCAAAAATTCAAGCCCATCTTCTTCTTGTCGTTCACTGCAACACCCTACAGACCCAGCCACCGATCCTCTTCCTTCATAGTTGTAGGTCAGGACGTAGTCTTGGGCATGCTTGTGATTTTCATCTTGATTACACAGATACACTTTCTGCCAAGGGGAAAAACACAACGTTTTTATTATTATTATTTTAAACACCAAAACGTACTAACATAAAAGTAATTGCTTTGATTTACCTTTCATTGTTTAATTTTTAATCAGAGTGTGTCCTCTAACGGATTCCTACACATAAAAAATGCACATGATTGGTCTGTTTCATACATCACACTATAAATTCAGTATAGCATGTTTCTAAAAGTCACGCATGTGGCAGCAAGTATACAGGTGTTCATTTTACATAGTCATTATTTTCCCTTTCAACATTTTAGCTGAAAGTGACATGCATCCATTAAACTGAAGACAAATTGATGTAGGCTCAGATCTTCCCAGACAGACACAGTGATGGTACATGCTGGTCTTGCTGGTACCACATTTTTGGTTTCTAAGGCACAAGTTGTCAGATGGGAAATATTACGACAAAGCCATGAGACAGTAATTTAAATATCATCACACACTATTTAAGTAATTCTTTCAATTAAAAAAAAAATACGAGGGAAAGTAAATAACCACTTAAATCTGAATATAACTAAATCAAAATTGAGGAAAAATAATAGCTTTCAATTAGTAGAATTAGTAGATTCATAATTAATTGAAAATTATGGTCAGCATCCAGTTAGTTATTTATAAAGTTTAAAAGAAATTAAAATAGATTGTAGGCCACTTAGGAAAACTCACTTCACCGAGACGGGGCTGAGTGAAACTGTGCCACTCCGAGTAAGTGTATCTGCAGTTGTCCACCTCCGTGTGTCCTCCCTTGCAGGAGTCCAGGGTGTGATGGTGCCCAGCCCCCCGGCAGGATTCCAAGGTCTGATGTCCTCCTTTCACCATTTCGATGGTCTCCTGACCTCCATTTTTGACTCCTGATCCCATGGTGCCACAAACTCCCTGAGCAGAAGCACCCACAGTTTGGGTTGTGAAGCCATTCGCAGAATACTGAAATGAAAACAATTTACATTAGGGATAATACAGAGAGAAACAAAAAATTATGAAAAAGAACAACATCAAGCAGATAATGCCATTTTTGTGTGTGTGTGCTAGAAGATAAGCTCTCTGAGAGCAGGAACTAAATCTATTTTGTCAATCCTGTGTACCCAACTATGGAAATCCCGTAATTTAATGTAGTAGCCACACAAGCAAACTGTCAAGTGGTTGGTACCTGGAGATAAATTAAGAAGCTTGATGTATATTCCTTCTTTAAAAATCTCTTAGAATACCTGCCCAGTGTGGTGGCTTATGCCTGTAATTCCAGCACTTTGGGAGGCCGAGGCGGGCAGATCACTTGAAAACAGGAATTCAAGACCAGCCTTGCCAACATGGTGGAACTCCGTCTCTACTAAAAATACAAAAATCAGCTGGGCATGGCAGTAGGCACCTGTAATCCCAGCTACTCGGGAGGCTAAGCCACAAGAATCGCTTGAACCTGGAAGGCAGAGTTTGCAGTGAGCTGTGATTGTGCCACTGCACTCCAGCCTTGGTGACAGAGTCAGACCTTGTCTCAAAAAAAAAAAAAAAAAAGCCTCTTAGAAAACTGTACAACTTTAATTCTTCAATCCTTCTACATCTCACACCTCAAAATAAACACTGTTGTCTCACATATACTTACTCCGCTTAGTTTAAATTAATTCCTTTTTACCTGACTAAAGCAGAAACAGAAGTAATGATCAATATTTCCATTTAGTATCTAGTCCAGTTACACTTCAACTACATCAAAAAGAATAAAACTATAATTGCCATAAAAATCTTGACTGCAATAATAAACCCTTGCCATCTAAATATGTATGAATAAACTAGGCAGGGAAAATAACGAGAACGCTAAAGCTTTGGCCACTAGTTATTTACATTGTGTTTCTGGAAACTCTAACATTATTTAAATTTTTGTTTTTCAGTACCTTCCTGGATACTGTCATGCTTTTGTTTTTTAAATCTTTCTTGCCCTAGTCATCAATTATACTTCTTATAGGGTATTTACTTGTTCCTCTTCCACATACTGAGGTAGAAAGCAAAGTTGGAGAAATGGCCACTTGCTAGCATTGCTATTTCATATATTTGGCCTCAGGCTCTTTCCTAACCCATATTAGAGCCAGAAAGAATCTATTAAAGTTCTTCCCACGATGATCAAAGCTTGTGGTGATTTTATTGTTGCCAGAAAAAGTGTAAAACCATGTTGGTGAACCGTGAATAATTAAAAGCAGCATTTTTACAGCACAAACAGCAGTTGAAATACATACAAAAGACGAGGCTTAAAGTTGAAACCATGAATCATTTGAAGTAGAAATAACAATGACATATTAAAGCATTTTCACCATTTAGTAACACACTATGGTCAAATTTAAATACCATATATCGCCATGTAAATCAAAGTCATTTTATCTGTTTCAGGGGACCCATGACATTCTATGGTAAATTGCCTGATACCAAAAGAACTTTTCTGAGAAAAGATAAGTTTAGAAGGAATATGCATTATAAGCAAATTCATCCTTTGTATTTATTTAAAAACCCAGATTACTTACCACTTTGTCATCTCCAGGAGCTTCTGTGTTTGATACAATTAGGTTCTGCTGGGCTAAATCATCAGGAATTACTTTCGGTT
This sequence comes from Macaca nemestrina, assembly GCF_043159975.1. Taxonomy (NCBI): domain Eukaryota; kingdom Metazoa; phylum Chordata; class Mammalia; order Primates; family Cercopithecidae; genus Macaca; species Macaca nemestrina. The sequence goes on along the minus strand of NC_092143.1, from coordinate 60,935,562 downwards.
GTTTAGATATCCCAGAAGCCCCACAGACTAGCGTAAACAGGATGCCTGGAGGAAGAAAGAAATATACGTGAGTTTATCATAAAATAAACTTATGTTATGTACAATGGTTAATACACAGATAAATCATAAATTAAAAAGTGCATATTAAAAGGAGACAGCTTTCCTGGGATTGCTTATGTCAAAGCAGTATACAATAGAAAAGTTTAAATAGATATGCTATTTAAACTTTTAAACAGATATGCTATAATTATGTTACATGTTCTGTTTCTGCATTGAGTTTTATGTCTATGATAACTGGGAAGACACTAGAACTATACATAAATGCACTTAAAATATGTAAATTAAATATATTTATATATTAAATAAAAATGCAGCTACATGCAAATGATCAGCTATAGGAAATAGCACTGATTCTTAGAATGTGTCTTGAAAGTTGCCAGGCATGCTGGTTCACGCCTGTAATCCCAGCACTTTGAGAGGCCGAGGTGGGCAGATCACTTGAGGCCAGGAGTTAGAAACTGGCCTGGCCAACACAGTGAAATCCATCTCTACTAAAAGTAGAAAAAATGAGCTGGGCATGGTGGCGCACACCTGTAATCCCAGCTACTCAGGAAGCTGAGGCATGAGAATCACTGAAATCTGGAGGCGGAGGGTGCAGTGAGTTGAGATCACACCACTGCACTCCAGCCTGGACTGTCTCAAAAAACAAAAAGTGTCTTCAAAGTTACTTTAAAGGGTATTATTTGAATTTAAGAAAAGACTTAGGACTTACAAAAGAGCAATGCTATGCCCAACAATATTGCAAGGATGGCCCACTTTCCAAGTTGTACTCCTCCACCGCCAATCCTTGGATCTGCACGACCTGTGCAGTCATTTTCGGTAATGCAGTCACACAGTACAACATCCAATGAAGTGACACTAGACATGCCAAGTCTATCTCTCACTGTTATAGGTACTACATATGAGCCAAATGCAGGGTCATTCTGATAGGAAAGACGTGCTGCTGTATCTGAAAACATAAATAAATAAAACCAAGCATTACACAATGTCACTGATTTCTTCTGAGCATAAATAACTCATTATCTGATAGTTATCATGTTTTCCTAGAAACAGATATTCCTGATGGGATGGCACAGCTACTAGAAGATGCTAAATGTGAATGGATAGAGTAGTTCCAATCTATACCCATTGCAAATATATTGCATATAAAAATTTGTCTATGCTGCCTCTTAAAGTCTTTTGGCTCTTGTAATAATATATTTTATTTGTCTGTAAACAAATCCTTCCTTTCGTAACTAATAGACTTACTAATAGTTTCTACCATATCTTGAATATATTTAATTAAAGCAGTGAGTGTACATTTGCTTTTACACATGCTTCATTGAAGTAATAATCTGAAATTCTGGATGTTTTCCTTTACTTTGTTTTCAAAAATTGTGCCAAATAAACATAAATCCTTGTGACTTACTGTCAGAGACTGATTCTGACAACTTAGAACACCCCTGACAGTGACTACATTAGCAGGTCATGAGTCACACAGCTGGAGCTGTATCTCCTGGTCCTAAAGGATGAAGGGACCAACTGCACATGTCTTAGTTTTGATGTAGTTTTCTTAGATAAAGGCTAGAAAATATCTAGAACCAAAAGCTCATACCGATTCTTTTATGGTGCATAAGCATGATGATAGGGTTTTTACGCTCATGTGTTAGACGCACCTCTCTCAAACCTTATTACAACATCAGTGCATTACCTGTATGACATGAATTTAGAAGAAGAAAAAAATAATAAAAACTAAAAAAATTTTAGAAGTCAACACAATCTTGGTTTTGGAGACTAGATATACTACTACTCTAAATGCAGATACCTGGTGCCATAGAATAATCCCTCTCTCACATAACTTCCCAGCATGACATTCTTATTTTCTGCATAGTATTTGAAGCTCTAAATACAAATTTGAGTGCCTGGGTAAAAACACATTGAATTAAGTCAATTTTAAGAGAAGCCACAGTTAACCCATTAAGTCTATTGTGTAAGAAATTACAATGAGACTAGCAAAACCAAAACTTATAATTCCTAATGTGCCATGATGTATTACATGCATTATCTCATTTACTCCTCCAAATAATCCCTTTTGAGTAAATTGATGCTCAAAGACAAAAGATAGCATGGTCAGATTTACATAACTAACAAACAGTGGAGAGCCAGCATTTGACACTAAGCTTATCTGACTTCAAAGCCTCTCTGGGGTATGTTCTTCTTAAAAGTTGGGTGTTTCAAGCTTACAAATGATTACCCAGACAAGTAAATCTTTAAAATAAGAAAGATTTTGACAAACATACAGCTGCCAAAGTTTTATTTTGCTAAGTAAGACTATTGGGAAAAAAGTGTCCACCTTCTATCAACACTATTTAAAAATGAATATCATGACATAAGTAGAAAAGAAAAAAAAAATCTAAGAATAAAGTTAATTCTTCCTCCCAACCCCAAAATAAACTGATAACCCCCCTGAGACACACACACACACAAACACACACACACACACCCCCCAGAATATTGTTTAAAAAGCTGAAAATCCTGTTAGTTCACAGAGCAGGATCCAAGACATAGTAGCTTAGCTTATTTCTACAAGTCTTCATTTTTCTTTCCTCATCCTGTTCTCCCTTTACGTTCCCTCCCAACCTTTCTTTTCTAATTTGTCATAACAGGAAATTGAGAGATATTCACTCAAAGCATGGGGCTGAAAAACATTCAAGGGCATTTGAAAAGCAAGCCCCATTCAGTGGTTCTACAGTCACGAAAGCTGGTAGACCATGATGCCACGGTCCATAGGCAGTGTGAGCGGGAGATGGGGAACATGCTGAAGAGTTAAGGGACGACTAGGGAGTGAGGCAGTGGTGATAATGTAGACAGGTTGCCTTCATTTTTGCCATACTTATCACTGTAGATCCTTCTGGGCTAAAGACAAAAGTACAGATGGGGAACCAAGTTAGGGGAGAATCCCAAGGAGAATACAATAGATACGAAATAGTCAGAAGTCAATACAGTGGCAGAGAGGAGAGAGAATGTGGTGGACACTGTGGGGTATATCAGATCCCTTTTCAATGAAGGACTTACATCCCAGCTGCTTGGGAGGCCATCAGCACCTTCCGTGATTGTGCCTTTTTGCCATGGGCAGCCCACATACAGTGATGGAGCAATAAGAGAGAATAGGGGACTGATTCAGCACCACTCTGAAGGCCCATTTAGCTCAGACATCCCCTGGGGTTCACCAAGGTTGTCATTTGGCTTGTGCTGCAGCTCAACTTCTCTTTTTGTCTAATCCTACTTCTCCTCCTTTCAAAACTACTGATCCCAAGCAAATTCCTTAGTCATCATTCTGCTTGAGATGCCCTGTCTCAGGGTCTGCTTTCTGGAGAGCCAACCAGTAACATCTGAGGACTCCCTTATGACCTAGGAAACTATAAAGAAACCTATGCCAATGGGAGGTACACAAATTAGGAAGTGATTGCATTAGACCCAGTCTAAGAGAGAGAGAGTGTGTGTGAGTGTGTGTGTGTGTGTCTGTGTGTGTTTGGAGTGGGAGTGAGAATTCACAACACATCTAAGGGAATCTCAGCATAGGATTAGAGACACACTAGAGAGACCTACTCCCAACACACAAAAACTGAGAAACTTTCATTGGTGGTTCCCACATGGTGAATTTTCTCCTATTTCATACAAAAAAAAATAGTATTGCAGACACCCTGATGTTGAAAAGGACAAAGCAATTTTCAAAAATATATACCATTAATTTTGTTCAGTCTCCACATTCTCTGTACGTCTGAAGTAGAACTCTCCAGACTAAAGTCAAAAGGTGGGCCATTGATGGGCTCATCAGGATCAACCGCAACAATCTCCGCAGATGACATGGTGGGTTTGCAGATGATCACTGTCTTCTTAGGTATGAATGGGCCGTTATCATTCACGTCTTGAAGTATAATGCCCAGTGTCCCTGTACATGTTCTCCCTGCTAGATAAATGAAAATAAAAATACTTTTTTTATGTTTTGAGTTTTCACCACAAAATTATGCACTGAAAACATTGAAAAATATGTATTAAGCACCTATGATGTATAAGTTACAATGATAAGCAGTCACAAGCTATGTCCTCAGGGAATACTAAAGGAAAAATATTACTTTCATATGGGTTGCACAATGACTGCTATTAAGATGTGTTTATTCATTCGCTAAATTATTACTGCATTTTATTAGAGGCAAGTTTTGGCTGATTTGTGAGAAGAGGAAGGAAGAGAGTATGAACGAGGACACTTCTGACATATTTAAAAGCACAAGGAAATTCAAGGACATGGAAACGCACGTTAAACACACCCATGATCTGGAGACAATGACAGGAAAGGTAGACCGGTGGAAGCTGACACGGAGCAGGAGCTAAGGGTCTTTGAAAGCCAGACTAGGGAGCTTAGAGTTTGTTGGATAAATAGGTAGCACTTAGGTTTTGGAGCAAAGAAATTAAAGTTATATATTTGAAAGATTGTAACAAAAATAGTACATGGGAATATTCGAAGGGCGGAAGACTCTAGGAGAAGAAAATTACTTGAAAACTGAAATAATCACTGTGGGGTGTAGCCTAAGTAATTCATCTATCTGTATATTCAATAGAAACTTACAGGATAGGTGGGGCGTGGTGACTCACGCCTGTAATCCCAGCACTTTGGGAAGCCGAGGCGGGCAGATCACCTGAGGTCGGGAGTTTGAAACCAGCCTGACCAACATGGAGAAACCACCATCTCTACTAAAAAGACAAAATTAGCCAGGCATGGTGGCACATGCCTATAATCTCAGCTACTCGGGAGGTTGAGGCAGGAGAATCGCTTGAACCAGGAGGCGGAGGTTGCCGTGAGCAGAGATCATGACACTGCACTCCAGCCTGGGCAACAGAAGTGAAACTCTGTCTCAAAACAAAAAAAAAGAAAAGAAAAGAAAAGAGAAAAGAAAGAAAGAAACTTACAGGATAACTACTTTATATAAAGAACTGCATTGGAAAATCTGGGGGATTCAAAGATGAAACAGCCATGGAGCCATGCCACTAATTAGTAATGCAGTTATGAAGTCTGAGGCCGAACACAAGCCCAGGAGTTCTGTCTCTAAATCACTCATTCTTTCTGTTTCAAAAGAAGGCTTTCGACACTACAGGTGGAAAAGAGAATTAAAAAACCCCGCGCCACCCACTGCCTGGGCTGTGTCTTATATGAAGCTGCCAACCTCGGGAAGCTCAGAGATCTGAGCACAGCCCTGAAGTCACAACCTCAGCCAGAGCACCTGCAGCACAGCGATTAGATTATGATACAGCCAGCGTCATCACGGGTCAGGAACACTAGGCCACCAAGTTAAGAACTGGTTCTAAACCATGGGCCACAGAAAAAGAGCAGGTGAAGGCAACTAAAGGACTAGTAGTTAATAAGGGCAAAGTGGGAGAGAGGGAAAAAACAAAAACGGAAAGCAAAGCAAACACTTCTCATTCAATATAAGCCTGCAAACTAAAATTCCCAGATAATCAAGATTAACAGGAAGAAGGAAAGCCAACAAAAGCACCAGTCAAAAGATTAATTTATTCTATGCAAGACATCTCTGAAACAGGTATGTTTAGAATCTTCAAAGACATAAAGAGGGGTAACCAATTAAACAAGAATGAAATTACAGCTCAAATTCCAGCAGAAAATAAACAGCAACATTCACCTACCAGGGATTCTAGAAAAGAGAATAGACAGAATGGCAGAGAAGCAATATTTAAAGAGATGAATAGCTGAGAATACTCCAAAATTAAAGAAAAACATGGCTGTTCAGATTGAAAGTTTTCTGACTGCAGAACTAGACAAATACAAATAAATCCACGGCATACACTTTGTACTAACACTGTAGAACTCAACTTATGGTCCTATAAGAGCTACCTAAATATATTACCTACAAAAGGACAATCGCTAATTGACAGAACAAGAAGCATCAGCAAGAAGAGATGCCAGAAGATAATGGGTTAATAGTTGCGCAGTGCCACGGGAAAGAAGCTGTTGACTCAGAATCTTAAACCAAGTCAAAGTATCACTTAAGTATGAGGCCAATATTAAAATGTTTTTCAGAACAACAAAACTGAGAGCGTTTAAAATTCACATTCCACAATTGCAAAAAAAAAAAAAAAAAAAAAAGTAAAGGACGTACTTCAGCAAGAAGAAAAAAGAACTAGGAGAGAAAACAATGAAAAGCAGGAAACAATGCAACTACCTTCCATTTTTGGACAACTTCAAAAAAGAGTATTTACATTAGGAAAAGGAAGCAGGTAGATATATATTTCATCTATCTGGCATATGTTTCTATTTACTAGAGCAGAATAATTTCGTCTCTCAGCTTCTCCTGTTCTCATGTTATGTGGTGCTACCTTGCTCTCTCTGAAAATTGGGACTGCTGGTTGTCTTGAACATTTCTTTCCCTTTGAGTCCACACACACAATTGAGAGCACATGCCTTACCTATTGAAACTGGTTAATTGTGCTATCTTTAAAAATTGAAGTCTATAGTGCTTGCTCTTCTACAACTGGGATAAATGCTTCAATTTCCTTCCAGCAGATGTTTACAGCTGCTCACTGATTAAACTCCAATTTTTTTTTTTGCACATTGTGATTAATACTGACATAGAAGAACATTTAAGACCTCAGATATCTAATCCACTATTTCATAGCTGTTTTTCGTCTGTTGATGAGTTACATACTGTTTTATTCGTTGGAATGTCAGCATAAAATGCTCATCTTCTAGTACTAACATAATTCTATATGGGCAAATGCTAATTCCAAATATGAAGTCACATGAGATGCACTATCCATGGTTTCACACTTTATGTGCATGACACTCTTCGGTCAAATGTTTTAAAACAGTTGCAAGTAACCGTATTCTAACAGCTGGAATAATACAATAGAAACATTAATCTCAAGCTCAACTAGATAAAGGTGATTCCTGGGTGAAACTGCCAACAGAATTTAGATTAAGAAGTTAAGAAGAAAAGATAAATTGAATTTAAAGCTTAAGAAATATATATGTTTAGGAGAGGGGAAGGCAGTTAAGACCAGAAAGCATGCAGGAACGTGTGGGCAAGTTTAGACATGGAAGCCTTGAGAGAGTTTTAAAAAGAGGAAGCAATTGCTGTGGAGATGTAGGAGGGCAGGAAGTGAGCACCAGCCCAAGAGAGCAGTATCCATGAGGAGAGGTTTCCATTAGGGAGTGGCAGGGAGAACCCAAATGAAATTAGCCAGTATAGATTTTAGAAAAAGGTTTTTCAAAAAATGACACACTTTTGTATGATCTCAGTTCATTCCATTTGCAAAGTAAAAAGATGTGGAATTACTGATTCACAATTCCCTCACAGACAGTAACACAGTGACGCCCACCCTCCTCAAAAGAGATGGAGGGCAACAGCCTCATTACACATTTATTCTATATCACAGTGATGATGAGCAGTGCCCCATCTCAATTCCCTAACAAATACTTGATTTCTCAATCATTTGAACTCCTCTGCAACAGAGGAGAAGGTAGAATAAAATTATAGGCAAAATTTCTAATTTCAGACAGCAATTTTTATCTCAACTGTCAATAAACTATTACCCAAGTGCCGTTAAAAAAATAATGGATTTGAGTTTCATGTTATTTTGTTTTTCTTTTCATTTGCCTTTGACCAACAAGTATTTCTTGGCAAAAAGACATGAGAATCTGAGGACAGTCTTTAACTAGTTAAAGATAAATCAATAATGATTACAACTTTAGCAATTTAGCAAACTGAGTCATTTCTCATTAATTTACAGAGAACTGGAATACGTAAATCATCTTCCAAAATCACTTCTAAATTCTAATTTTGCAAGTTATAGTATAATAACTTATGTTTGTTATAGTTTGCATATTTATTTTACAAAGACACGAAGTCCAAATTCATGTTATAGAAATTATATTTTATGCACCAAACGCATCTCATATATAATCATCATACTTATATTTCTCTCAATTTTATAGAATGCACAGAACATAATTTTACATTTTATATGATTATATGAATTCATAGTGTTTGTCTCTCTAATTTTATAATATACTATTTATTTACCATGATCATAAATATACCATGAATTGTTTTAATATAATGTCTTTAATCAGAATTCTAACCCCCAAGTAAATTGTCAACTTTCTGTAAAAAGTTATAGCTATTTTCCAGGAGTGTACTATGTAAGTATGTTCTCCCTGTAATGAACTTTCCTACCAAAGTGAACACTTTAAGCAAAATAAGTAGATACATTGAAACAATTTTTTTTTTTTTTTGGAGACAGAGTCTCACTCTGTCGTACAGGCTGGAGTGCAGTGGCGTGATCTTGGCTCACTGCAACCTCCACCTCCCGGGTTCAAGTGATTCTCCTGCCTCAGCCTCCCAAGTAGCTGGGATTACAGGTGTGTGCCACCACACTCAGATAATTTTTAGTATTTTTGGTAGAGACAGAATTTCACCATGTTGGCCAGGCTGGTCTCGAACTCCTGACCTCAAGTGATCCCCAGCCTTGGCCTCCCAAAGTGCTGGGATTACAGGTGTGTGCCACCACACCTGGCAGAAACAAGTTTTACTAAAATAATTTTCTCAATTTTTAATAATTTTAACTTTAATAAATTATGGTCTCAAGTTTTCTATGAGTAAATTATTTTATAATTACATCTAAAATTGAGAAGGCTATTAGAAAGCAGACATGAGTTAACAAATTATAGTAAACTTCTTACTCAGTGAGAGATATGAAAACTGAATGCATGTACCCAGCTTTAAAATGTATACTGTTGGCTTAAACACTGAAGATGTATGTAGCTGAGGAAGTATGTAGCTGGCTTAAAGACAAATTCTTACCTTGGTCTGATGCAAGGACTGTAATATTATATATGCCATTTCTGATGGTCTCTGCCTCTCTATCCAGGCTTCTGAAAACTCTGATTGATCCTGTATTTTCATCAATGGTGACCCACCCTGTTGGATCAGTTAATTTCTTATACCTGTTGGTAATGATGAATTAAAATAATAAAATTTATCATATGCTAAATTATAACAATGTAACAAAATAAGCTATAAATTTTAAAACTCAAATAGAATGGTAAGTACCTTATGCCACTGCTACTTCTTGTTTCTGGGTCATATGCTTTATATCCATTGCTTGTTGTTCCCACTGCTGCATTTTCATTCATGCGAACAGTCTGTATTGGAGGGTTACACTCAGGGCCCTCATCCTGATCCCGTACATTAACAGTAACTGTTGCTGTGCTCATGGCTGATCTTGAACTAGCCTCTCTGGAAAATGGAGCTTCATTAACTACACCAATTTGCAGGATCACCTGTTGCTTTTCTTCATAATTCAATGGCTACAAAAGCAAATGTATTGAAAAATCAGATGAACTCATTTAATATTTGGCAATGCTAACGAGTATATATAATGTTACATTTGGAAATATGTAAGTGCTGTGTTGGGAATAACCACGAGAATATGAAACACATATCCAGTGATATGGTTTGGCTCTGTGTCCCCACCCACATCTCATATCGAATTGTAATTCCCAATGTTGGGGGAGGGACCTGATGGAAGGTGATTGGATCACGGCAGTCGATTTCCCCATAGCTGTTCTCATGATAGTGAGTGAGTTCTCACATGATCTGATTGTTCAAAAGTGTGTAGCACATTCCCCTTTGTTATCTCTCTCCTGTTGCCATGTGAAGATGTGCTTGCTTCCCCTTTGCCTTCTGCCATGACTATAAGTTTCCTGAGGCCTACCTAGCCATGCCTCCTATACAGCCTGTGGAACGGTGAGTCAATTAAACCTGTTTTCCTTATAAACTATCCAGTCTCAGGTAGTTCTTTATAACAATATGAGAACAGACTAATACACCCAGAAATCCAGTGGCAGTGGAAAGAGAGGAGTCCTCCCACTGATTCAGTACTTGGGTAAAGCTGGCAAAAAAAAAGGACAGAAAATTGTTCTTCAATGGCAAATTTAAGATAAGTAGTATAACAGGTATTGATGAAGATTTCAGAGAGTTTTTTTTTTTTTTTTTTTGAGACGGAGTCTAGCTCTGTCTCCCAGGCTGGAGTGCAGTGGCGCCATCTTGGCTCACTGCAAGCACTGCCTCCCGGGTTCACGCCATTCTCCTGCCTCAGCCTCCCGAGTAGCTGGGATTACAGGCGCCCACCACCACACCCGGCTAATTTTTTGTATCTTTAGTAGAGACAGGGTTTCATCATGTTAGCCAGGATGGTCTCAATCTCCTGACCTCGTGATCCACCCACCTCGGTCTCCCAGAGTACTGGGATTACAGGCATGAGCCACCACGCCTGGCATTTCAGAGAGTATTTAATGAGGGTTCCTGGATGTTAATACATAAGATACTTCTTTAGGGGATTCATATTATAACCAATAGTTATTTGCTACACCATAAATTTTAGGACAGCTTGTCCTACCCTCCTAAGATGAATAAAATTATTTGTACCTGGTTTGAGGAAGAGAAAAAAATGGGTAAATTTTTAAAAAATGTTTTTAAGAGGAGAGAGACAAGAAAATACAAAGCTTATGGGCATCATATTTTCTTTTTTTATGTGTGTCTTCCATTCCAGTTCCTGTCTTAAAGACAGGAACACATTTAATAAAAGGTTTTATTTTATCTTGCCTGATACGTAGTTGTAATGAGAATTAGTGAAACCATGTCCCAGAAGACAGAAATTTTTTCAGGTCTTGGACTTCACACAGATAAATTTCCTTCTGAGAATACCAAGGATTGGAGGAGGGGTTAGGTGAAGAAAGAGGCAAGATTTAAAAGAAATTTCTTTGCTATTTTAAAATAGAGAAAATAATATAAAAACATCAGCTGATTTTCATCATTGTAAGGAAAATGGATTCATCATTTTTTAATCCATGCTCCTTGTGAATATATACAAAAGGAAAATGGCATAGACCCACTGTAAAACCATGTTCTAGTTAAAGATGCAGCAGAAATAAGTCTATAAATTTGTCCAAGGCCAAAGGAGCTCAGATTGCTTTATGCACTAACTCTGGCTCCTGGAATAGTATTAGAAAGAAGTTTTAGAAGTGTTTTCATCTTTGAATGATTGAGGATTTTCATTCTGAACCTGTATGCTAAGGATGTAATATATACTGAACATGATGAACAAACCTACGAATAACCTCTCCATGGGGCTGACCAAGAATAACTCTTCGTTTGGGAAATTCAGTAAGTAAGTGAAGCCTCCTTGGCCCAAACACAGAAAAACTGGGCTAGGAAAAGTCCGGAACTGTCCCAGTGGCATCAAAGCTGTGCTAGTTTTTGAACTGTTTAAAGATATTAGTTACAAAATAGATATTGTATTATATGGACTTTTAAAAAAAATCATGCCTGAACAAAAGATTATCAAAAACTAATATATTCTTTCCATTATATATGAAGAACAGAGCATTTACATTTACTTATATATCTATTTTATTCCTACATTTATCAGAATTCCTTTCTTTCCATTAAATTCTAGTATGCTATTCTATAATATTATAAAATACAAATAATGTTCTAATTTATTCTTACCTTAACTACACAGAGAATTCCTTCATTGGTTTTGGCATCTGTTACAATTTTAAAATTTCCATTTTCATTGCCCTTTAAAATGGTATAATTAGCTCTCCAATTAGCAGTATTCACTAAGTCCTTATCCTCAACAGTAACTCGTAAAATTTCCACATCAACTGTATTTTCTTCCACTGATGCCACATACTAAAATAATAAAAGCAAACAAAAAATTTCATTAGTAACTCTCACAAAAATAGAACACCATGTGAAGTAAATCCTATTCTTCTAATTTCCAAAGTACTATGTTTACATGATTAAAAACCCTAGCACTATACAACTTTTAATGTCATTGGGGTACTTCATTTGAAATCACGAGGGGTGGATGGGGATGTGCATTTTTTTTTCTTTTTCTTTTTTTTTTTTTTTTTTGAGACGGAGTCTCACTCTGTAGCCCAGGCTGCAGTGCAGTGGCCAGATCTCAGCTCACTGCAAGCTCCGCCTCCCGGGTTCACGCCATTCTCCGGCCTCAGCCTCCCAAGTAGCTGGGACTACAGGCGCCTGCCACCTCGCCCGGCTAGTTTTTTTTTTTTGTATTTCTTAGTAGAGACGGGGTTTCACCGTGTTAGCCAGGATGGTCTCGATCTCCTGACCTCGTGATCCGCCCGTCTCGGCCTCCCAAAGTGCTGGGATTACAGGCTTGAGCCACCGTGCCCGGCCTTTCTTTTTTTTTTTTTTTTTTCTTTTTTTTTTTGAGATGGAGCCTCACTGTGTCACCCAGGCCGGAGTGCAATGGCCCAATCTCAGCTCACTGCAACCTCCGCCTTCCATGTTCCGGTGATTCTCCAGCCTCAGCCTCCAGAGTAGCTGGGATTACAGGTGCCTGTCACCATACCCAGCTAATTTTTGTATTTTCTGTAGAGAGAGGATTTCACCATGTTGGCTAGGCTGGTCTCAAACTCCTGACCTCAGGTGATCCACCTGCCTTGGCCTCCCAAAGTGCTGGGATTACAGGCGTGAGCCACTGTGCCAGGCCAGAGATGTGCATATTAAACAATTAAAACTGGTCTATACATTTTTCTTTAATTAATATCATACACTTACAGAAGTACGAGTAAATGTTGGCAAGTGGTCATTTACATCATCAATATTAATGATACAAGTTGAAGTTGTCTGTAGACCAAAATATTGACCGTCCATGTCTTGTACTTTTATTTTCAACTGGTATTTGTCAATTAACTGAAAACAAAAAAAGAATTTAATTATTAGGTGAAAGCACCAACATTATAATTGAAATCTTACTTTACACTCCATAATTTTTTTGCACTAAGAATTTAAGAAGTACATTATTACATTTCACAGCATTCATGTATTAGAAGAATTTTCTCTCACTAGTAATTTTTCTTTTCTTTTCTCTCTCTTTTTTTTTCTGAGACGAAGTCTCACTCTGTTGCACAGGCTGGAGTGCAGTAGTGCGATCTTGGCTCACTGCAACCTCTGCCTCCTGGGTTCAAGTGAGGCAGGAGAATTACATTAGGAATTTTTAATCAACTTATGAAAATTGAATAGTTTCTCAAATTTCTAGTGCTATTAACTTACAGAATATAGAATCAGTTGGTTTTGTCTTTATTCAACAGAAAAAGAAGAGCTATTTTGCCATAAGTGCATTTAAAACTGCCTGGTAATTAATCAAAACCTTTCTCTCATAGCCAAAGTACATCCTTATGTTCAAAAATATAGATAGCAATGACTCTTATAATGGTCTTTCAATAAAACAATAAAATGAAATTTCTTCCTGCAAAAAATATAGATTTTAAGGGTTTATGTTACATTTATTAAGAGATCATTTAAATTGATATGAACATAAAGTTCTGGGGCTATGTAGTTTTTTCTTTCTGTGGAAAACAGAATCTGGCTCTTAAGGCTTTCAATTTATCAGATACTGTTGAAAACTCATCACTACCTTAAAAAATGTTTTTAGGCCGGGCGCGGTGGCTCAAGCCTGTAATCCCAGCACTTTGGGAGGCCGAGACGGGCGGATCACGAGGTCAGGAGATCGAGACCATCCTGGCTAACACGGTGAAACCCCGTCTCTACTAAAAAATACAAAAAACTAGCCGGGCGAGGTGGCGGGCGCCTATAGTCCCAGCTACTCGGGAGGCTGAGGCAGGAGAATGGTCTAAACCCGGGAGGCGGAGCTTGCAGTGAGCTGAGATCCGGCCACTGCACCCCAGCCTGGGCGACAGAGCAAGACTCTGTCTCAAAAAAAAAAAAATGTTTTTAAACATCTAAAGCATTTAAATATTTTAAAGTGTTTCTCCTTATAACTTTCATTTATCATAAGTGATTGAGATATGGGAGGATTAAAAACAATACAGTAATAATTCTTTCCGGACCGAGCATTAGGAGACTTGGGTTCTATTTCCAACTCCAAAAATAAGAGACACAATCTTGGGCAATTGGAAAATTCACTTTGTCTAGGTTTCTTCTTCTATAAGACGGTAATGCTTACCTTTCCCACCTAGTTTATCTCTTTTCATAAGACAAAATAGTATGTTAAAATCTATCCTCACCTTCTACCTAGAATGTTCAGCCTTCTCTTACAAAGATTCCTCACTTAATTCCATCACCTCTGAAACTTTCCTTTCCTCAGGCATTATCTAAAATAAAACCAAATTTTCTCTTGATCTTCCTGCTTTTTACACACGTAATTTTCCAAATTTACTCCTCCCTCATAACCAATCACATGTGTAGACTTGAAAAATAATGGCCTTATTTCAACTGAAAAATTTTAAAACATCATGCTACTGTACTTTCAAGAAGGAATGCATATTTTGTTTTTAGTGAACTAAAATTTATTGGAAATAATTAACTGGCTAATGAAACAAGGAAATGAAGTTTGATACCCTAAGTATTAACTTGTGCTATCTTCAGGTGGAAGAGAAATTTAAAGGGACTAAAAGGTTGTAGGCAACTGAAGAAAACTGTAATCAAAAAGTTACTAGAGAGCACCACTGGGTAAACTCCTTCATTGGACAAGTGTTTTCAACTGATTCTTTCAGAAGAATCTATTCAAAGAAAAGCACTTCTGTGGTTGTTTGGTTTGGGAGCTGAACAAGCTGTTGAGTTGTTTCCCCCGCCCCCTCCCGCCCGCATAGAACACTGTTTTCACATAGACATCTATGGCTATTCAGACTATAGTTTTATGAAGGCATTTTGTAAAACATAAAGTTAATCTGTCACTTCAGGGAAAACAAATATTTGTTGCCAATGATAAATTGGAGTTTTCAAACAAAAATGAGAATCTTGGAAAACCTTTATCAACCAATGTGATATCAATGGAATTAAAGAGGTGATCTTTTTGATATTATTTAATGGAATGTGTCAATATTTGGAAGCTCTGCATTACTTAATGAACCAATATTTTCCAAATGACCAATGCACAATATAGAATGATATATTGGTAAAATGGTAGCTCACAGCGTAAGATAGAGCAATGGATTTTAATGTAATAAACTACAAAAGGCCATTGGTGAGGCTTCAGAGTCCACATTACCAAAAACATTTAGGAATCTAGCTACTCCTTGTCAAGTTTTCATATAGTATCAAAGAATAATATCCACAATGATCTGTAATTATCATTAAAATACTCCTCTCTTTTCTAACTTTATATCATGTCAGATTGCCTTTATGTATGCTTCAGCTAAAACTACACATTGTAACAGACTAAATGCAGAAGGAGATATGAGAATCCACCTGTCTTCAGCAAAATATTAAAAACATTTGGGAAAACGCATAACGATGTCACTCTTCCCACTAAATTGTACTATTTTGGGAAATGTACTTATTTTGTAAGTACAAAAAGAAAAATAAGTGTAACAATTTTTACTGTTATAAGAATTTTAACTGTTAACATGTAATTAATTTATTATTTTTAATATTTAAATTAATGTATAATTTAAACTTTCCTTAGTTTTAAACATTAATGAGGTAATATAGATAAATACAACTAGATAAATAAAAGATCTTTGGGATTTTCAACAATATTTAACATTGTTAAGGGATCTTGAGATTAAAGCTTTTGAGAACCACTACCCTAATCCATGAGGGATAGAGGAAGGAAGAGAAAATTAATCTGAAGATTTAAGATTTAAGAATCAAATAAAATACCTGATAAACATCTATTACTGTATTTTAAGATTAAGGATTATAAATATAGTAAATAAGGATACAGAAATTGCTATAAGAATTTAGATGAATAATGCTTCATGGAGGAGGTAATAGTTGAATAACTAAGTGAATGAATTACCAAGCTAGGGTATTGCAGTAGAAAGAGACAGAATATAGATATAAAACAATCTAGGAGGTAAAAACATGCTTTGGGAAGTGATGTGATTCAGGTGGGCCAAGAGACATCAAATACAATTTGGAGACCATGACTCCAAGGTGACAATAGTAAATGATTAATAGAGAAAGAATATATAAATGTCTTTTTAACTAGAAAACATAGAAAGGAAGATATGTTTAGAAGAAAGAAGACAAGTTAAATTTTAGATTTATTACACCTTAGGTACCCGTCAGACATCAAATCAAGATTTCTAGCAGTTGATTGAAAATGGGAAACCAGAGATTAGAGAGACATAAACTGTCTTTTCATCCATGTAAGTGGTAGAATGTAGATGAGATTGTTGAAAAGATGATAACAAATTTCTGCATATATTTAAAAGGTTCACTTTTCATATTTGACATTTTGTTTTAATACTGTAAATACGTTTATATTAGGAAATTTGATTGTATGAAACATACAATTCAGAAAAGAATGAATTAGCAGTTCAAAACCAGCATACTCCAAGGTTATTTAGTGATCTCTATTAACATATATAAAATAATAATGTTTCTAAAACAAGATTCACAACACACTTTTCAAAAACACATCTACAGGAGTTATACAGGTACTATTGAACAGCCACGTCATAATCAGGTTTTATTAATGTTTACGTTACCTCTCTGTCTAGCTGAGATGATGTTGTGGTGATCACACCTGTAGTTGGATGCATAGAAAATAGGGTGGGTGATGGTGGCACCTGCCCAATGATGGAGTACTTCAGGCGTGTGTGCATCGTGTCAGGCTCATCTTTGTCAGTTGCACACACTTGTCCCACAGTAGTGCCTACAGAAGAAAAGTCCTTTTTAATCTCCAAAACATTTGCATGTTCTATGATCCCTTTATTTCATTCCTCTTCACCCACCTCAAAAAAGCTCTGGACCACATTATTACATAGCAAAGTCATCGCTTTTATAAATGTACAGACCTCTCCATACAATATCACTTCCTTTCAAATATTCTGGCATACTAGCATTTTCGAATTGGGTGATCATATTCATATTTACTGTATTTAATGTATGATTTTATAAATGTCGGTACTATCCCTCCACATATTTTCAGACTAAACAATTCTGATTATTCTATAACCTTTCTCTGTTTGTAAGCCTGTGCATAGATTGATCATAGGAGTCAGTTTTCTCTAAAACTGCATGGTTCACTTAGACCTTTCTAGAGAAAATCTCCAAAACTGCATTCTGACTTTTAGCTAAAACAGACCATTTTCACAGGACTGAGAAAATGCTTGTATTATTCTCAGTGACTTTAATAATCACGCCCAGAATACTGGCAATCATTTAATCCTAGAGAACATCCATACATATCTTTAAGACTACATCTCCAATTAGTGAAAGACTTATTCTTTTTGGGCTGTGTTCTCTTACATCCATCCTTCCATAGGACAACAGCGTAACATTTATTAACTCCTATTTGATAGACACTGTGCTTGGCATTCGCTGTGTATTGAGCTTCACTTAATCTTCTTAACAATCTGGCATACTGATAACCCATTTTACAGATGAAGAAATTAGACTTGCCAAGATTAGGAAATTTGCCCAGGGTCACACAGCTAGTGAAACGCAGAGTAAAATTCCACCCAGAGTCCATTATTCTTGCCGCTGGGATATGCTGCTTCCCAATGGACATAGTGAAACTAAATGTATGAACTGAAACACAGTTAATTTGCCATATATTGATCAAGGAGGTACTCACCCACTCTGCAATTTTCAAAAATTGTAAAAGTATAAGTTTCTTCTGTAAAAATTGGGTAGTTATCATTTTCATCCTCTATTTTGATTATTAGAGGCAATGGAAGTTCTGGCGTATACCCATCTGGAGTTGTTGCAAAGGCAATTATCTGTGAAAAGAGTAAAATAAGGAGAAAAATGAAAATAATCTTTAAAATGAGGTATGCTTCAAATTCACTTTGGCTTTAATTTGGAGACTGTTCAGAATTACAGTGTGAGTCTCACCATTTGTTATTGTTTTGGGATATGGATATAATTTTAATGCCAAAGAGGTGCCTAATTTCATGATTTAATATAGCATTTTATGTTTAAATTTACCTGTTTAAATTTATCAAAGATAATTTTAGTTTCTTCATTATTGCTATGCTGTTGTTCATGAGTGTAACAATTTTTACTGTTATTTTCCCAAACAGCCTTGAAGACTCTTTTGTTTTGATTTGTTTGAAAGGTTCAGGTGCATGGATTTCAAATACAACTTTCTGGATCCTTCTGAACTTGGGATCCTGTAGGATTACAAATTCTCCAGGTATAGTTAACGGGGATATTATCCTATTTTCAACTAATGAGGACTGTAGGCATATCAATAGTTACATTTGGGTAGGTCTTTTCAAAAGAATTTTTAATTTAAAAAGTGTGAATCAGAAATGAAGCAAATGAATGGTGGTAAATTGTGGTGGAATACAGTTTGATTTTTTTGTTTTTACAATATGAATTTCAATACCGATTTTCTCATAACAGCTATCATAAAAAGGCCAGAACATCCTAGGTACTTAGAAGGCCAGGCCATGGCAATTCTAAACCTAAATACTTTATTCAAAGTTTGCCTATCTTATTTGATTGATTTGTTCTTCTAATGAATAATTAATTCATCCAAAATAGAAATAAAATAATTAAAACCAACTTAAGCAAAATGACCAAGTCCTGTTGGGAAATCAAACCAGCATTAGGTTAAATTCTTTCATATTAACTCGCTTTCCAGCAAAGGAAGTTAACCAGATGATTAAAGGACTGAGTAAGCTTAGGTAAGCACTGTCACACTCCCTACCTGCTCCCCATAAACTAACGTTCTCCCTTTGCCAAGGTACTGAGGTTTACTTAATGACTGAACCTCATTTACCTCCTATGGTATCTCCATACTATAAAGAGGTTCACAGATTTTTGTGTGCCAACTAAGTAACTGTTCTTGGCTGGGCATGGTGGCTCAGGCCTGTAACCCCAGCATTTTGGGAGGCCGACATGGGCAGATCACCTGAGGTCAAGAGTTTGAGACCAGCCTGGCCAACATGGTGAAACCCCATCTCTACTAAAAATACAAAAAGTTAGCTGGGCATCATGGCGCATGCCTGTGATCCCAGCTACTCAGGAGGCTAAGGTGGGAGGATCACTTGAACCCAGGAGCCAGAGACTGCAGTGAGCAGAGATTACACCACTGCACTTCAGCCTGGGTGACTAAGGCAGACTCTGTCTCAAAACAAACAAACAAACAAACAAACAAAAAACTGTTCTTCAAAGTGGTACTTTTGTGGGGGAAAAAATAAATAGTAAAACCATAATACCAGGAACAATCTAATGGAATGTAATATTATTTATTCCATAAAAATATTTTTTGTTTCAAGTCAATTCTGTGCTATTAGGGAGTAGCCAGAGCACTGGTGATAAACTCAGAAAACAGAAAAGGTTAAATGAATTGCAAATGAGAGATAAAATGGCCAAGCATCATCATTACTAATACAGGACACACGCGGGCGCCTGTAGTCCCAGCCATTCGGGAGGCTGAGGCAGGAGAATGGCGTGAACCCAGGAGGCGGAGCTTGCAATAAGCTGAGATCGCGCCACTGCATTCCAGCCTGGGGGACAGAGCAAGACTCTGTCTCAAAAAAAAAAAAAAAAAAAAATACAGTACACACATTGTAGACTTTACCTCAAAAGATTCATACTGCTCACGATCTACAGCACGAGTACAATACAAGTTTCCGGTGTCTCTCTCCACATAAAATAAATTCCGAGGTTCTTGGTCAACTCCAGGACCTCTTATGGAATAGTATATGGTATAGTTTTGGGCTGTGTCAGATTGAACCTAGAAAGTAGATAATATATACATGAGACAAATCTTTACTTCAGCAGAACTTTTATCTATATATTTATGAAATCTCATTGCCATTTTATTAGTTTAAATAATTGCCCTTATTATTATTATGTATATATATAAAAAAAACAGAATAAGAAAGTCCAATTGAGAAATTTTAAGAGCAAGGCATGAGTAAAATAATGTAGTGCATCTTAGTTCTCCAGAATAACTAAGGGAATATTTGACAGGATAGATGGTGTCTATACATGGAAAAAACACTTGAGACTTTTCCTGTCTTAGAAAGCAAAGTATTCTGAGCATGGAAAATTATTCTGTTGTCAATGTTTTAAAAAACTGAGTTTTTATTATATGTAACGTAACATTTAAGAATAGAGTTTAAAGTGTACTGTCTGCAGGGCAAAAATGTGGACAATAATTTCCTTAATGAGTTTTTTGTTCTTTGCCAACATCTTCCTTATAGGAACTGAGTGGAAAAAAAAATATGAGTGAGAATAGAAATGGAATAATATTTTGGAATGTGTAATATTCTGATCTTTGATTCAAAAAGCAAATTTCCTCCAAGCTGTGTTCATCCACTCAGTAACATCCTGACTATCTTTATATCAGGATAACAGACACAACTGTTTTCTAAAGATTTCTCAATTTTAATATGCTCTTCTCTCAGCTGTATTAAACTTGTTGGTGGGGTATAAAAAGGATTCTCCCTTGCTATGTCAAGAACTGAGGGAAAATAAACCAAAGTCATAGACTGAATGTAGTAGCCACTAGTAGTGGAAGAAGATAAGAAGGCTTGCTGGAGTTTCTACTGAAAATTTTAAAAAGACAGAGAAAAAGAGCCAGGCATGCTTAGCTCATGCCTGTAATCCTAGCATTTTGGGAGGTTGAGATGGGAGAATCATTTCAGCCTAGAAGTTCAAAACCAGCCTAAGCAATATAGTGAGATCTCATCACTACAAAAAAAAAGAGAGAGAGAGAAAGAAAGAAATGTGGATCCAGTGTGATTTCAGATGTAGATTCAAGAACAAGAAATAGAAAGATAGAAGGGCCTATGTGTCTTCCTCCTTCGTGGCATTTGGACTTTCATCCAATTTTCTCCTTTATTATGAAAGAGAGTTTTGGGTTTTCTAGGCTATTCCTAGGCTTGGCGATACCCTTGCTGATATGATAATTCATTAAGGAACCATGTGTTTGAGTGCTACAGTTTTATGATGGCCTTTGCAAGCTGAACAAAAGTATATGCAAGTATAAAGAGATATATTTATACCCTTGTATGGAAACATATTATACACGTACTCATTCACTCATATATTTATACACAACTATTATAAATAACTTCATACTCAGTGTCATAATGGTTAGTGATGGAAACTATAGACTTCCACAGCAGAAAGAAAGAAAACTGTACCTGTTGAAGGAAAAGTGGAAAAGGACCCAAGGAATTTTCTAGCATCGAACAAGGAATGGGAGCCCATCTTCTCTTGGCGCGCCTTAGAACTGTTTCTTTAGTTTGTCTTTTCTTTAGGACCTCAATTCATAAGACAGGAAAAAAATAATAAAGTCAATGACTACTTTATTCTCAAACATTAAACAATGACACATCTTTCTCCTCTCATGAGGATTAGCTGGGGAGGGGTGAGACCGTGGGAGTGTTTGAAAACCAAACTAAACATCAACACTGCAAAAAGATAATGAAGAAGTAACTGTCCTAACTGTTATCACAACAATCCTCTTGGGAAAATGATTTGGTGGAAATATGGAAGAAAGAGAGATGGAACTGGAAGCCTAGAAGCAAAACTGAAAAAAAAATTACTGTTGCCACAATGCCATGCAAAAACAGGGGAGAGAGATATGCAAAGAAAATAAGTGTGTATGCGCCCTTCTAAATTTAGCACAAGCAACTTCCACTCACCAGCAACTAGGCAGAGCCAGGGAACCAACAGAGAGATCTGTGTCAGAATGAGGAGAGAAACACGGTGACAACTCTCAAACTGCTGCAGTGAGGAATGGCTAATGGTTGAATAAAAATTATTTTGATCTTGGGTGTCACAACACAATAGCATGCATGTGGTCCAAACCTCCTCCTAAAATAATCATCATGTTTTAAGACCACAGGTTATGCTAAAATGAATGCAAAAAAAAAAAAGAAAATCTTTTCTTTTCTTTATCCAGAGTTTCAAAACTTGTTGTTAGAAATCCATTCTACGGTAAAGCTCAAAAAAAAAAAATGCGCTTTGTGTCTAATCTCACATTCCCATGCTGTACCTTATCCCAATTTCTCATTTTATGTCCCAAAAGAAAAGGAATGACAACCCGAATGAACCATGTTGCACAGCCCTTTTCCTTTTAAACACTGTGAAGCTGACTCATGGTTTTCATTCTTTTTGAAGCCAAACTATACCATATCCTTTCTGATTTCATATCTTCCCTGGCAATGTCAGTTATGTCTGAAGAAAAGACATCATTTCTTCATTTATGTAGCCTTGTATACCTTTGTTTGATGCTCCAAAAAGACAAATATTTTCTTCTTTTCTTGGTTCTCAGTGTTGGAAAGTAATATGGTAAAACTTCTCTTCTCCGAGGACAATAGAATAGAATTTGTTGTATAGACTGAACCATCTTCCAAAATTTGGAAGTCAGGATCACTTGAATGAATTAGATTTGCAGCTGTAAAGCACTCTTTCAGGTTAACTGTAGAAAATATGCACAGCAATCATTTTTAAAGTAAAACATAGGATATAGTTTTAACAGTAATGTATGCATGTGGGGAGAGCCAAAAACTTAAAATTAATTATACTGGCACTTGTAAATTTTTGCAAGGACACATAAAACTGTATGGTGTATTAAGTTGTGCTTAAACACGTACATCACTTTTAATACTTACTTAACATTCTCTTAAAGAAGAGACATTTGCTCTGAAGTAAACATATGTGAAGTCCAATGTTTGAATATTTAAATCAAAACCAAAAAGTGTTTTCTTTATCAACAGAAATCAGCCATACAGTAATACCTAAGTACACCTGAAGTTACACAGAATCTAGCAGCTAAAATCTGCATTTACTAAACGGAACTATTACTAAATTCTTTACATCTATTGCCAAGCAGTCATCACATTTTATGCTTTCATTGGTTTGATCTTTTCTCACAGTTATGTGAAATAATTTAATTGATCAAAAATAATATGTGAAAGTAAGTACAATACAGAGTGAAATCTTTAAGAATAAAAATCCAAAAACAGTACCTTTAAACTAAAAAAAATATTTTCAATACTATTTGCCAATTTTTTAGAGGCATGTTAAATGTCTTTATCTTTCCTCTAATGTAAATGTTAATAATTATTACTCAAGTGAAATATTTTTATCAACTTCGTATAATCATGTTTTCCAAAAATAACAATATTCCTTTCATTAGAATGACACCACATGTATTACAAATGATAATATACTACGTTAGTTTTATCTACTAGTTCCAGCGGAGTTATCATTCTAAAAATTACACTAATTTTAAAATATCACAGCGAATCAGGGTTTATTTTGTGTGTGAGTGTTCTTATTTTATTTTGAGTTCCAGGGTACATGTGCAGGATGTGCAGGTTTGTTACATAGGTAAACACGTGCCACGTTGGTTTGCTGCACCTATGAACCCATCATCTGGGTATTAAACCCAGCATGCATTAGCTATTTCTCCTGATGCTCTCACTCTCCCAGAACCCCAAACAAGCCCCAGTGTGTGTTGTTCCCCACCCTGTGTCTACATGTTCACATTGCTCAGCTGCCACTTATAAGTGAGAACATGCAGTGTTTGATTTTCTGATCCTGTGTTAGTTTGCTGAGGATCATTGCTTCCAGCTCCATCCATATCCCTGCAAAGGACAAGATCTCGTTCCTTTTTATGGCTGCATAGTATTCCATGGTGTATATTTACCAGAGCAAATCAGGATTTATTACAAATTTTAGGGCTTCCTTACCTCTACCAATAAGTTTCTCAGCATCTAGTTTGGAGGGAACATACAATGTCACATTTTTGCAGGCATCACTGGCAAATATTAAAATCTAAAAAATGAAAAAAATCAAATATGCATAAAAAGAAACCTTTAATGTGTATACCACTTATATAAATTATAAATTTATATATTATATACACAAAAAAGCATGTAATACTTATATAAATGTTAATTATATTACAATTGATTGACTACACTAATTAAATATTAATTTTAAAATATTTAATTAAACAGAAATACATGAATTTATTTTTTTTGTAGTCTTTTTTTTAATTATACTTTAAGTTCTAGGGTACATGTGCACAACGTGCAGGTTTGTTACATATGTATACTTGTGCCATGTTGGTGTGCTGCACCCATCAACTTGTCAGCACCCATCAACTCATCATTTACCTCAGGTATAACTCCCAATGCCATCCCTCCCTCCTGCCCCCTCCCCGCAATAGGCCCCGGTGTGTGATGTTCCCCTTCCCATGTCCAAGTGATCTCATTGTTCAATTCCCACCTATGAGTGAGAATATGCGGTGTTTGGTTTTCTGTTCCTGCGATAGTTTGCTGAGAATGATGGTTTCCAGCTGCATCCATGTCCCTACAAAGGACACGAACTCATCCCTTTTTATGGCTGCATAGTATTCCATGGTGTATATGTGCCACATTTTCTTAATCCGGTCTGTCACTGATGGACATTTGGGTTGATTCCAAGTCTTTGTTATTGTGAATAGTGCTGCAATAAACATACGTGTGCATATGTCTTTATAGCAGCATGATTTATAATCCTTTGGGTATATACCCAGTAATGGGATGGCTGGGTCATAGGGTATTTCTAGTTCTATAATTATATGTGATTTATATAATTATAAATCACTTTATAAAATTATCAAAATAAAAACATTTTGGAGAAAGAAATCAAGACAAAAGTATATGAAGGGGAAGAATAAAAAAACATACTGAGTTCTAGCTTCCTCCTGCAAAAAGCTTGTAAACTCAAAGAATTATGTATGCTCTTCAGCTTTGTTTCCTATACTGTAAAATGGATGTAATAATAACTTCACTGATTAGCTCAGTGCATACAGTGACGATCCAACAACAGCCTATGTGAGAGAGTGTTGAAAACTATCAGGAAGGCAGCACAGGTATATCCATAGGAAAGAGAAAACCAAATTTACTGAGGCAGCAAACTGTTTCAAACTGTTTAAAGACAAACATTAACTTGTTGCCATGAAGTGATGTGGAGAGTATTTATGTGTTACTCCACACGATAGGCACATAACTTTGAAATATACAATTATTTTGAAGGTGTATCTTCTCATAAATAAAAGTTAAGTTCATTTTACAAAATAATTTACTTAAATTTTTTTAATGGTTTAGTGATTCATGGTGAACCAAGTCCAATGCAACGTATACATAAACACACTGAAATTTAATTTTGTTCTGACTGAAACTTTACAATGGATGTTTCTCAAAGATTCACATTCTTTTTTTCTAGTTTTACAAACATCTTTGACCAAAAGCAAGACAGTTAACTAGCATTTACACTGTTACTTACAAAGTTTATAAACATAAACTAAAATCATCAAAATTTGGATGGAAATGTTTATTTTTAATATATATTAAAGACCCTTTGATTATCCAGTTTTAATTACACTTGAAGGATCGAATAAAGCAGAGGTTGTGTTTCATTTGGAGTGTTGGGAGAGACACAATAAAGACATTCATTTTGAACTGGAAATTAAATGATATGAAGAATTTTCACTGGCTGCATAGCCAAGAGAGAATAGGAGTAGAATCAGATGATTCTGAAGATTCCAGCTAAAGGTGATTGGAAGAATACATTCACTTATTCATTCAACCAACATTTACTGGTTGCTTACTAAGTGCTAAACAGATTCAATGGCGAAAGCCGTGAACAAAGCCAAGTCCTTGCCTCAGAAAGATTACATGATAATAAGCAAAAGAAATACACAAATGCACAAATGTCACACAATGCCAAGGCAGCAAGAGATAAATGTCATGACAAAAATAAAGCAGGGAGAGAGGGTGACAACAAGAATACCTGAGTGTATATGAAGTGAGGAACTAGGAAAGAGTCTTCCAGGTGGGGCAAGAACCAGAGTAAAGACCCTGGAAGGAGACTTGTGTATTGCAGGAACAAGGTGGTCACAGTAGCAGAGCACAGTGAGGGAAGAGTGATAGGAGAAGAAAACAAAAGGACAGTCAAGGGCATATGATGTAGGGTGGAAAAGGTCATGGTAAGGAGTACAGATTTTGTTCTGAGTGCAAAGAGAGGCAACAGCATGATGAAGCTGTGGACTCGCATAAACTGATATTTATACAGAATCACTCTACTAGTTACGTGGAAAATAGGTTATAGAAGAGTAAGAGTGGAAGCCAGGAGACCGATGGGGAGACTACAGCAGGAATCTAAGACTGGGGTAATTGTTACTTGGGCTAAGGTAATAATGATGGAGAAGATGAAAAATGGTTGGATTACGACAATTCTTTGAATAACAGTATCTTGGACACCCATCCATTCATGCATGAATTCAACAAATACTTATTGAATGTGTATTATGTACCACATACAGAGCAGTAAACATGGTGCTCATGAAACATTCAGTCTAAGAGTAAGACATATTTGTAATTTCAACAAAGTAAGACGAATGTAATGATAAGGAAGTACAGGGAGCTACAGGAGAGCAGAGGAAATAGTGATGTCTAAAAGCCGGGTGAGGTCACCTGAAGAGCGGCTACAAGCGAGATAGGCTAAGAGGAGGCAGAGCTTAAATGCTGCAAACAAAAGAATGGCATATGTGAAGGCCCAGAGATGGCACAGACCTGAAGAAGAAATCGGGAATGGTTGATATGTGTACCAGAGCGGGGGCAGAAGTTTAACATGGGCTCAAAGAAGTGGGTGTGGGCCAAATTTTGAACGGCATTAGCAAAGTACATGGATCTTTTTTCCCAATGATAATAAGAAACAAAGACTTACTTTAAGCAAATAAATTAAGTAAGCAGCTTTATGTTTGAATGTGATAGATCTGTCCAATGTGGAGAATGGAAATAACTGTCATTTCCAACAATAACAGGTTAGGTAATTAAGAAAAACCTATGCCAAAACTGATTAAAAATGATGCATAACATTTTTCAAACATCCTAAAGCATCAAAGAGCTACTACAATAGCAAGCAACTGCTACGCCAAAAACTGAAGATAAAGCTGGAACACAGAGTGGTAAGAGGAACTCAGGAACAACTTCTGATCTGCAAAGATCTGACTCTGCTTTGTTGGCCTCTGGAGAGGAGAATGAAATCAAAGCACAGGGCCCACCTAAAATCTAAGAGGATCCACTCCACATTAATCTGGGACCCTAATGCTAAATCCTCATTACAAATTTGAGCCAGAAGTAAACTGGCCCTTGCGTGGATCTGTGATCCACACTCACATCTTTTGCTTGGTCCAGAAACTTCAAGCCATGAATTTAAAGAAGGCTTGACATGTGATCACCATCATAGATGCGGAAAGGCACTTGACCAAATTCAATAACCATTCTTATTTTTTTTAGTCTCAAAAAATAAGAATTGATAAGTACTTTTGCAATGCGATCTTTATAAATTATAACACAACACAAATGGGAAAGCACTAGAAGCATCCAATTAAACTCAGAAACAAGATAGGCTTTCCAAGGTCACCATATATAGTTTATATTATATTAAAGGTATATTTGCAAGAGAAGGATATTAGATAGGAAGATGTAAAAAAAAAAAAAAAATCTCTGCATTTGATATGACTGTTTACCTGGAAAACCCAAGCAAATCAACCAATACATTACTATAAAACAAGAAGAGACTTAAGTAAGGAAGCAGAAATAACCATGAAAATATGGCAATCATTAGTCTTCATACCCATAAACAAAACCAGTCAGATAATATAAGAAATCATTTTCCACTTTGGGAGGCCGAGGCGGGAAAATCACGAGGTCCGGAGATCGAGACCATCCTGGCTAACACGGTGAAACCGTGTCTCTACTAAAAATCCCTATACGAAAAAAAAAAAAAAGACATTAGCCAGGCATGGTGGCAGGCACCTGTAGTCCCAGCTACTCGGGAGGCTGAGGCAGGAGAACGGTGTGAACCCAGAAGGTGGAGCTTGCAGTGAACAGAGATTGGGCCACTGCACTCTAGCCTGGGCAACAGAGCAAGACTCAGTCTCAAAAAAAAAAGAAATCATTTTCAAAAGCAATTAAAAGTTGAAATGCCAAGAGTAAATTTAACAAGAAACATGTAAAGCCTATTTGAAGGAAACCTGAAAACATTTCTGCAGGGCAGAAAAGTACACTTGCAAAAAAAGAAAGACAAAAATCAATAGCATATCTATATCAATTCTTGCTAAGTTAAATTACAAATTTTTGATATTAATAAAAACCTCAATAAAATTTTCTCTGGAACTAAACAAGCTGATTTAAAAAGCCATAAGGAAAAAATAAAAAATTAAGATAGGAAAATTATTTTTTGAAAAGCAATGAAAGGCTATCAACCCTAGCAGATATTACAAATCATAAAATCTCAACAATTAAATGAATATGGTACTGGCATATGAATAGAACGATATTTGAAGCACAGGTATTAGAAAAGAGGTAAAACAATTTGTATTTGCATTCTATATGACTGCATAAAGTCCCGAAAAGTTGTAACCTTTTATTACACCCACCAACAATTTATGAGTCAACCACATTCTTGCCTACATAGCATGTTGTTGAACTTTTGGGTGTTTGCCAAGTGTGAAATGGCATTTCAATGCAATTTTTATTCATATTTTATTATGAGTGAGGTTGACATATTTTTATAACTTAAGAGCCATTTTACTACTTTATGGATACTGTTACATCTATGTTGCACTTTTTCTTCTTGAGTTACAAGAGCTCTTTATGTATTAGATTAACCTTTTAAATATGACTTAAGAATATTTTTTCCAGTTTATCAATCACCTTTTGACTTTGCTTGTGGTGTTTTTGGTTGGTTAGAGTTGTTTTTTCGCCATGAAGAAGTATGTATATATGTACTCTCATATAATTGATTTTCTCAATTGTGATAAATTGGCTTTCGAAATCTAAGTCATAACTAGGCCTCATGGGCTCCAAATTTATGTAACAATTTATTATGTTTTCTTCTATTATCTGTAGGGAATCATATTTTACATTTAAATCTTTCATCTCTGGAATTTTCTGTGGTGTTCTGAATGAAGCATAGATTCAATTTATCTTTACACCTATATATATATATATATATATCCTCGATCATGTGACATCTATCATAAAATAGTTTTCTGTCTAGTAATATACAACATTTACGGAGAGAAGGACAAAATCTAACAAAATTAAGCACTTTTTTTTTTTTTTTGACAGAGTGCAGTGGTGCGATCTCACTGAAACCTCCACCTCCTGGGTTCAAGTGATCCTCCCACCTCAGCCTCCCAAGTAGATGGGATTATAGGCATGCACCACCATGCCTGGCTAATTTTTGTATTTTTTGTAGAAAGGGGTTTTTGTCATGTTGCCCAGTCTGGTCTTGAACTCCTGAGCTCAAGTGATCCTCCCACCTCAGGCTCCCAAAGTGCTGAGATTTACAGACGTGAGCTACTGCACCTGGCCTAATTTACACTTTTATTTGTAAATCCCATTATTGGTAATCTATCCTACTGATACACCTGCCCATATATGAAATGACATACATTCAAGTTTATTCATTGTGACATTATTTGTAATAGCAGAAGTGACAGATACAAGTGAATAGACCCATGAGCTGTCTTTGAATGTAGATTTAATGGAACTTGATGGATTAAGGAAGGGGAGCTGTGAGAAAGAAAAAACAAACAGCTTTCAGACTTCCTACTTGAGGAACAGGCATATGGTACTGACACATATTGAAATACAGGACACTAAAAGAAAAACAACATTGTTTGGGAAGATAAAAAATGTGTCACACATCACAGTCAGTAGAGTGATACAAAGGACTATTGTTCAACGAAGACATCTGAACTAGCAATATTAATTTAGTGTATGTTGGCAACTGTGTGATATTTTAAGCTATAAAAGTGGATTAAATGCCCTAGGGAAAGACGGTAGATTCCAAAGGACAAGGCCTAGAACAGAGCATCAAGAGACACCAGCATTTAAGAGTGGAGGAAAAAGCAGTCAAACTCATAGAAGCAGAAAACAGAATGGTGGTTGCCAGGTGACGGAGGGTAGGGGAAACAGGGATTTGCTGTTCAATGGATATAAAAGTGTGGTTATGGAAAATGAAAAAGTTTTAGAGATCTGCTATATGACATTGTGCTTATAATTAACAATACAATACACTTAGAAATGCGTTAGGAGGGTAAATCTCAGGTTATATCATTTTTACCAACCCAAAAAAAGAAAAAAAAATAGACAAGACAAAAAAGAAGAAAAAGACAAGACACTAGGTAGAGAGTCAGACCCTGAGTGGTCAGAAAGATTAAAAAAAAAAGGAGAGTGAGTGTCAAGAATAAGGGCAAAAGCTACAAGGTGGAACCATATAAAGAATGAGTCATTTGGATTTAGCACAGGAGAGCCAGTGATCTCAGAGAGAGAGAAGCTTTATTATGTGGTTAGCAGAAGACAGAGTTCAAGTGGCTAAGCCAGGTGTGGTTTGAAGAAACATTAGGAAGTGAGGAGAAGCTGATTTGTGGAATGATGAAGGATTACTTGGATATATGGGAAGGAGGTAATGTAAAGAATCCTACCCCCCTCCCAAAGTCATTTCTCCCCAATTTTTGAGACAGGATTTCACTCTGTCACCAAGGCTGGGATGCATTGGCATGACCAGGGCTCACTGCAGCCTGGACCTCCCAAGTTCAAGCGATCCTCCCATCTTAGCCTCTCTCCAGTGGCTTGGACCACAGGCGCACACCCCATGCCCAGCTAAAATCATTCTTGCTTAATAATTTCTTACACTTAGTATTTACACATTTCTCACACTTGAGACTCAAAACCACAACAGCCACGTTGAGGTTGGCAGGGGTTTGCACAGACGTGCACAGAGCAAAAACCAGCAGAATGAGAGTGTAGCCAGGGCCAGCACACTTCCTACCCCACTCACTGATACCCCACCTTCTCCTAAACAGAATCTGAGATGACACACAGAAAGCTCTATCTGCAGGTATATGCAGGGCGATGCTACTACGCATTGCCAGTGTCTGTGCATGCCTTTTCCTTTCAAGAATAACGGCCAGTGGTTTTAAAAGAAATCGCAATTTTATTAGGAATCCAATGAAAATTTCTTTCTTACTCATCAACATATGTTCTTACCGTTATTTATTCCATTCTTAGTTTCCTCATCTGTAAAATGTTAACTGCTGTGTACTTGGCCCTTTCTATATTATTAATATGCCCTGGGAATTTAGTTAAGGGTTTGAAGTCCATTCAGCTCTTCGAGAAAGACATTCTAATAGTCGTAACAATTACGAATTCGTGATTTTAAAATGTGGAACTCTACTGCGAAATGAGACCCGAAGAGAAGGGGAAAGTATACGAATATTTCAGCCCCCAGTTCCCTTCTCCCAGTGGGAATTAGCCTTCCGGGTTCCTCCCTCTTTCCTTCAAGGTTGATTGGCACCCAATGCCTTTTGCTCAAGGCAAGGAGCACTTTTCCACACCTGTCGAATTGCTTCGTCTTCCAGGAAGCCAGGAAAAGTCCAATCAGACTTTTTATATCCCACATTCCCCAGAGGCTGCTCCCGGCATTGGCTTTCTGTGTCTTCAGGCCTCCAACCAGATCCTATCTGTCCAGCCTGGGAGTGGGGCTGTCCCGCCCCAAATAAGGCCAAACACTTAGGCTCCCAGCTCTGGGAAGGGGTAGGGTCATTGCTGTAGTGCTCTTTAAAGGGGGAAAGAATCTGGGACAAGGGGTGGTGGCGCGGGGAGCCAGTGGTGAGCAGAAAAATCGAGTCGCCTCTGGGGACAAGAAATCAGAAAGACCCTTCCTTCCTCCAAAGATTTAGGGAACGGAAGCCTCGCACGTTAAGAAACCACTGAAACTGTACAAATGTTCACCTACAGCCCTCCCGTCCACAGTCTTCAGGAGCAGAGGGTCAAGATCCCCTCCCCCATCCGCCAATTCCCCCCGCCCTTCTCCCAGAGTAAGCAATTCCCAGAAAGGCAAGCAGTTCCCTTTTTCACCCAAGGACACTCGCGCTCCGTCCCGGCCGCCCAGCGATTCCCCTTTCCGTGGCCTGGGCAGGCGCTGAGGCAGAGGGGGCCGCACATTCCCGGAGAATGTGCCAGAGGCGCAGCTGGACCGCTCCGGCGCACTTCGGCCCCGGCGCACCCCCGCCCCGGCGCACCCCCAGCCCCGGCGCACCCCCAGCCCCGGCGCACCCAGCTCCCCGGCGCGTACCCAGGGGCCACGGTTTTGCCTGGGCGAAGGCGGCCCGCTCCCGCCTGAGTGCGCTGATTACATCTACTGGAGACACCTTCCCTCCCCTTGGGGATCCAACTCCCAGGTCGCGATCCTCTTCCTATCTGCCCTCCCCCACCCCCGCCAACTCCATTTTCTAGCCACCCAGAGGCCCCTTCACCCCAGCTTTTCCCCGCCACCCCCAACTATCCCCGTTCCCCTAGTTTTCCTCCGTACCCCAGGCGATCACCCCCTTCCCCGGAGCGGTGACCGCTGCTGCACTCACCGCGAGGGTCAGCAGGAGCAGCCGGCAGAGGGCTCCGCTCCAGGAGCCGGAGGGGCGGGCTGCCGCCATGGAGAGGGTTCGGGACAGATCGCGGGCCGAGCGTCGGGCCGGGGTAGGAGGGCTCGGCGGGGCGAGGACCGCGGCCGGGGCACAGGCTGGGCCCGCTGCTCAGGAGGAGCGCGAGGCGGAGGAGGTGGCGCGCGCGGAGACGCGCTTTTCTCAGCTTCTCTGAAGCGCCTGCCTCTCATCCAAGGGGCTTTTCCTTTGGCGGAGGGTGGGGCTCCTGGCGCGTCCAAAAGACACCGAACGGCCCCTCCTTGTTGTCTGTTTAAGACTTAAGACTTCATTTCTCTAAGAAAGCCATGGGTGGGAACTCCCTCTCGCCGCCACCCTTTTACCTGCGCAAGGTGTTTCTCACCAGCGGACGCCACCTATAAGGGCCATCTCCCCCCCCACCACGCCCCGGTGTCCGCCAGGCGAGATTAACAGCCTGCCCTGCCCAGCAGAAGCCCTGACTGCACAAAGACTCACTCCTGAGCGCGCGCTCGGCCCCGGCTCCGCCCTGCCCCCTGCCCTCCGCGCCGGCCGTAGTCCCTGCCCTGGGGTCAATTACAGAGCGAGGTCTGAGCCGCAGAGGCTGGGTTTTAGGTCACAGCTGCCTGAGGCCCACCTGATAGAAAGTTGACTCCAAGGAGACTGTTACATGCTCTACTGGAGTGAATTTCCTACACACACCCACAAGCAGTTCAGACATCATAGTCATCTGAGGCACCATTCTTTGGGGTCTTGTGTTTTTAGGAATTTACTGGCATGACAATGATACAAGACAATCGCCATAATTTAGAGACAAAAATACATATATACATACATACATACGTAAAGTTAGGGAATCAAGGCGACTGCAAAATAATAAAATCGAGGGTGAATTTTACTATGGGAAATGCATCCATTGAGGTCCTAGGCGTGGGCTACACGTATGTTACTGAATTTCTCCAAGAACATCCCTGATCACAAATAAAGTTATAACTTATTTCCTATACCGGACTCCTGAACATCTAATGGAGAGTTCTCACCTTCTTTACTACCATGAAAACCAGAGTTCATGGTGAGAAATGAATAAGAATGGGATAATTTACATTTTTATTTGAAGTCCACTTAAACTAAACGAATTATTGCAGAACATAATCTGGAAGATTAAGATACAAACGCTGTGTTCTTTTGGCTCTTCAGAAAGCAATGACAAGGCATCTGACTCATCCTCCTGCACCTCTTTTCAATTACTGACTTAAACCAGGTAAGCCTGACCACAAAAGGAGAAACTTGTCTATTCCCTTTTGTTTGGTTTAAGTTTCCTCAGGGATGTCCTGAGAATCCTATTTGCAAAGCCAACTGTGACACTCACACCATTTCAATTCTTGAAAACGTTCACCATCTTAATACCATTATACGCCGAGCCAGAATTATTGCAATACTGAGCGTATATTTAAATTAAAAATTAATGTCAAACAGCACATGCCTTACATTCTGTGTGTCTGTCCCATGCTCTATTTTATTAATGAATGCCACTAATCAGCTGTTCTGTCTCCATATCCATAAAATTATCATTGACCCTTTGCTAGTAAAATAAGCCTGAGTCATCAGCATGAGGCATGAGACTATAGTTGACATCCTTCCATTTCCATATTTTTTAACACTCATGGTTTTCCATCAACGATACCATAAGCACACCTCATCTTATTAATGATGACATCATGATCTCTAGCACGAAGCTTTTTCAGAGGACAAAAAGAAAGCTAATTTCAGGTTCTGGAGATCTACTCAGACTATCATCATAGGCTTTGACTACAGGACATTTCCAAACTCTTGCCTACTCTTTAACCTCTGATGCCTTAAGGGCAGCTCATGTTTTTCCTCATTCCAGGAAAGGGTGGAAGAGCAATTTGACCAGAATTCATCTTAGATATTTCTTTTCCTCTTTCACATTGATTGATAGAGGCTATTAAAATGGTGATTTGTTTGTTTTATCACCAAAAAAAACTTTAAACAAAAGAATGGAATATAAAGTACTTTCTCTGAACAAGTACCCAATTTATTTAATGTATTTAGGTTAGGCTATATGGTCACTGAAATAGATCCCTCTAGAACATAGGTTTGAAACAAAGGGCATATATTTAAAAATGCAATGGAATGTGAGTAGATGTGATTTTTTTTAAAAAAAAAAGAATGACTTTTGTTTATGAATATGATTCTGCTGCATGAACTAGTTTCCCAATAAAAATATACTTTTTATAGTAAAAAGTACACCAGAGCAAAAGAAGCAACTTCCTTTGTGTTGCTTAAGGAATAATCTCTCAGGTCTCAACACTCCCATTTGTCCATCTGTTAAGTGAGATAGTCAATAATAATAAGGTAATACCGGAGGCTATCTATGGTACTTTCTACATCTAAAATTAAACTATTTAGACTGCTTATGACAGATTTTTGAGAAGCTTGGCTGGAAATGGGTGTTCATTTCAGAGATAACATAGAAAGTCAGGGCCAGAGCAGTCCTTAAAGAAGTGAACAATTTGCAATCCAAAGCCCACAGGCCAAATCTATCCAGCCTAACTTCACAATTTTAATTTCAGAGACCAGAAACTATTAAGGGCAGCAACAACCAAAAAAATCCCACTTACTCACTGATGAGCAAATAGAGACGCTCTCCATGAGCTTTGTGAATCCTGCTAGTTCCTCCCCTGCCAGCACCAGAGGATGAGTGATCCACAGGGACAGATGTCATCTTCAGGGCGAAACCATCTCAGCATGGCATATGACATAGAATGGAATTCAAAAGCAAGGGAAACACAAACCTAACAGGCAAAAAAGCAAGATTAAAGGACCTTGTCTAGTTGCTTCATAGGTTGGAGCATAAAGGGAACATCTGCTAATCACAATAAAATGAGCACAATTTTTTAACCTCTCAGAGTTGTTGCAAGAATTAAATGATATCAAGGCACTCAGAACAAGGCCTGGCACATTCTAAGTGCTCCCTCAGTGTCAGTTATTATGAACATCCATCTTCCCTGCCATTGCACTACCACATCTCTCTGATCCATTCACTTCCTCCTCATGACAGCTCCCTATTTCCTATCCTTCCAGTACCTCTCCTCAGAAAGTTCTCTGTCCTGGTCTAGGGCTGAACCCTAGTGCTAATTCATTCACCTTCAACCCCCTCTCTTCAACACTAACCCCAGATCTTGTCTGTTAATAAATGAATTAACAATGTAATACTAAGATGAGCTGTGCAGTTTGCATCAGTTGTGTACTCTTTGAAAATTTGAACCAATTCTTTAAAAAGAATCCTTCTCAATTTAAGAAAAAGTTTTAAAGTTCTGTGTTTTCCAACAAATGCTATCTTTACTTTTTAATGCTATGTATATTTCTTGGAACTTCACTTTTCAGAATTGATCTCAGTGAAACATAGTATACTAATCAAGTTCAATTTCTATTACATTTCAAAGTTTTTGTTTGTTTGTTTGTTTGTTTTATGGAGTCTCGCTGTGTCGCCCAGGCTGGAGTGCAGTGGCGCGATCTCCGCTCACTGCAAGCTCAGCCTCCCGGGTTCAAGTAATCACTTTTCTGCCTCAGCCTCCTGAGTAACTAGGACTACAGGTGCCCACCATCATGCCCAGCTAATTTTTTTTTTTTTTTTGTAGTTTTAGTAGAGACAGGGTTTTGCCATGTTGGCCAGGCTGGTCTCAAACTTCTGACCTCCGGTGATCTGTCTGCCTCGGCTCCCAAACTGCTGGGATTGCAGGCATGAGCCACCGCACCCGGCCTGCCTCTATATATTGCTGTGTACAAATACATCTGCATTGTTTCAAACCCTTGCACTCACAAGGCTCCGTCTGCTATAAGTACTTTGTACACGCCCTTTCCTCTTTCCTAGAACCTTCTTCTATCTCTCTGGCCTAGTTAACTCCCATTCACCCTACAAATCTCAGCTTTTATTTTCTTCCTCACCCAGTCAAACCTTCCACATTAAACCACTGCCTCTCATGGAGAGCACTTGTCACAATTGCAATGTTAAATTTGTTCAAATAATTATTTGATTAATACTTGCTTCTCACCAAAGACTACATTTCCATGATTGTAGTAATCCTTTTTATGTTCACCCTTGTATTATCAGCATTACCATGGCTCCTGATTCACAGTAGACACTTAATAAATATTTGCTGAATGAGTGAGCAAATGAATAAATAAATGACAAATGAGCATTTCTGACAAGCAATTCTTTGTTTTCCTTTTTCTATTCTAGTGTTTATTGGCATATTAAAGTGATGTCTTGGGCCACATTTGATAGGGTGGGAGTTCCTAGTCTAATCTCAAATATGCTGGACATATGTTATAGTAGCATATTAATAAAATATGAGATGGGCCTACTAAACATTTCTAGTATGGCTTTTGCACAAGAACACACAAATATGCTTATGAATTTTAACTTAGAACTCCAAAGAGACCTGTGTATAAATGGATACTTAATATATGATAAAAGTGGCAGCAGATAGCGTGAAGAAAATAAGGAATTATTTAGTGGTGGCATTGGGAAAACATTCATTATTGGAGAAGAATAAAATTGGTCCCCTACACAACCAATTTTATATTTATACATATGCTGTGGTGGAAGACACACAAAGTTAATGAAAAATAATACATGAGAACATCAGTGTTACACAGAGGTAGGAAAAGAGTTTTGAACTAAAACCTAAAAAGCATATACCATATAGGAATAAAAAAATATATACTTGATTACATTAAAATGCAGGCTTTCATTTGACAGAGGACACATAAATAAAGTTGATAAACAGATGATGGATTGGGAGAAGACGTTTTTCATGACTAAAACAGATGAGAGAATAATATCTAGAAAATACAAGGATCTCCTACATGTCAACTAGAATGTGGCAGAACCATAACAGAAAAAGATAGGCAAAGAATATTACGAGGCATGCTGTTACAACAGAGGAATCTGAAGCCTACCAAGTATATTTTAAGAAATCTGAGAAAGGCACATCAAAGTCATAAAATATCCTTCTATACTTATTTGGCAAAAACTAGGAAGCTAATAGTAAATGTTAATAGGAATGTGGATGTTTGGGAAGCCTGGTGCATTGTTGGTAGAATTATAAATCTGATCAAACGTTCAGGACAGTAGCCTAACAATGATTGTTCAACGTAATATATTAAACCCTATAGCCCAGCAATTTATCTCTTGGCGAATAACCCAGAAGAATTCTCACTGAAGTCTATGAAGGGATGCTTTGCTGTCGAGGGAGCTGGAAGCAATCTGGGTTACCATCCTTGGAAAGAAGAAAAATTATGGTGGCAGATCCACCCCATGGATCACTGTGCAAAGTTAGAACCAATAGGCTACCTACATATGGCAATATGAATGGATCTTAAAAACATAGAACTCAGTGAAATAACTAAAATAGAATATTTCTACATTCAATATAAATTTAAAAAGACAAAAAATCATTACACTGAACAGCAGCATTTTAATAAAAATTATATAAACAAAAACACACATTCTAAACACATTCAACTAATTTTTATGGAGGTAGAAAAGAATGAGTATGAGAAGCAAAGGTTGTGAAGGGTTAATAAGAAGAAAATATATCACAATATGTTTAAATCTCATTTATTTTAGTAAGTGGAAGAGGAAGAAATTTAATAGTATTTTGTTTTTTCCTATTAGTTACATGTCTGCTAATTAAGTATTGGTATATATAATACTTGTTTCTATCTTATAATCAGGAAGCAATAATGCAAGGAATTACTAATAAACCAAATGGGTAGAGAAATTAACATTGTTCCCAAAACAGGAAGGACTATAAAACCTGGTGGTCACATATAACCGGATAATCACCAGTGGTAAACATGTATTGCTGTTATTCAGTTTGTCCCACACAATCACCAAATAAAAGGAGGGTTTGGAGTGCATTCCAATATGATAAATGAACCAAATATTCTCTGGAGGAGTGTTAACTACACAGATTCAATCCCTCATCATCTGTTAACAGGAGATGAGTATTTTAGGTAGCCTATAATTGTAATAGAAACTAATGAGAAAGCAAGCGTTAAGTTATGTTACCAACCAAATCAATAGATTTATAATGATGAGTTAATGGGTTTTGCCACACATCTATGTGAGGTACGCAAAAAACAATATTCTGGGGAAGACATCTGGTTGCAAATAATAAATACTATGTAACAAGAGTGAACATAAAACATTTTATTTACTAAGCAGCTGTATTTTAATTATAGAAGGAAACTAATTCTGCTGATTAGTGCCTGAAGTGTTTATCACCTTGAGGAAAGCAACTAAATCTTGTGCTCCAATCAAAAATCAATTGACCCACATTCTCTAACCTCTGAAAGTCAGAGATGGTATTCCTCTTCTTTAGGACCTCCTAAGAGTATTGTCAGTCCTTGGCCGGGCGCGGTAGCTCAAGCCTGTGATCCCAGCACTTTGGGAGGCCGAGACCGGCGGATCACGAGGTCAGGAGATCGACACCATCCTGGCTAACACCGTGAAACCCCGTCTCTCCTAAAAAATACAAAAAAACCAGCCGGGCGAGGTGGCGGGCGCCTGTAGTCCCAGCTACTCGGGAGGCTGAGGCAGGAGAATGGCGTAAACCCGGGAGGTGGAGCTTGCAGTGAGCTGAGATCCTGCCACTGCACTCCAGCCTGGGCGACAGAGTGAGACTCCGTCTCAAAAAAAAAAAAAAAAAAAAAAAAAAAGAGTATTGTCAGTCCCAAAGTATTCAAAATAATATGAAATTCTAAGAAGATTATAAAATAAATATATCTGTAATCCCAGAAAAGTTTAAAGAAATGCAGAACTGGTGAAGAAATAAATTAACCCCTGTTGATATTCTAGAAAAACATGATAATGGGTTTTGAAATAATTTTATTTATGTCTCTCTCTCTCATGTTTAAGATATTGAAGTATTCAAAATAACCAGCAGTCCGATTGCAGTCTATGTTGTTTCAATTATCTTAGTCAACTTTATAAAGAATTTTTAAATGCTCAAGGAAAATTGTTCTTTGAAATGTTATGAATAAAATGTAGTATACATAACTGTGACATTAGAAAGGAAAGTGTAAGAACTGTCAACAGCAGTTGGGCTTTAGGACAGTTTGATGGGGCATATGAGAGATGGAAGGGACAGTTTTCAGGAGCAGCTGCTTTTATGCCTAGAAGATATTAAGAATCAAAAGTGGGGAGAAACGGGAGACAAATTGTTAACTATTTAACTGTACATTTAACGTTTATTCTTCCTTTTGAAGTTTCTCAAGTTGTGAATAAAGATTTGAAACTATATCAAGTATATTTTTGTGTAGGACTTTTTTGGGAGAGCTTTGTATATGATGTTTTAAAAATATAGTTCTGTATTCAACATTGATCATATGACTGCTTGATTTTATATAGTTTATATAAGCTATAGTTACTGCTTTTCTTAGTCATTTTCTTGGTCTTCCTCCTTGTCATTTGAATACATAACATCTGCCTCTAAGATCTAAACTGGAAAAAAAAATTGATTTGCGTAGACCCTAGCCTTCTTTCTAGGAGCTTTCAGGCATTCATCTAACTACACTTTCCTAGAGAGTGGACAACATTTTCCTTCCCTTATTGCCTGATTGGCCTTTGAAACTAAAGGCAATATCTAGAGCATGTGTAACTCTAACACCCTTTTGGTGCCTTCTACAGTAATTTGTGTGGGGATCACACTTCCTAGATCACAATGTGCCACTGCTGAGTCTACTTCCTATTGTGGAGTTAGCAGTCATTAAAGACTTGTAGTAGGATAAAGACTATTAAGATGGGGTCAGAGGAAATAGGACTTTTGCTGTCTCAAAGGAATATCTGATCAATATTGTCCTCAATGGTTTATATGAAGGAACCATTTTTTCTCTAAAATTGAAGTAACAATGAGCTGCTTCAAAAAATTTTAGTGAGATTAAATATATATATAATATGTAGCATTTATATTTATTTACATATATTTATGTATTTATGACAGTGCCTATAACATAGTAAGCATTCAATAATAATTAGCTAATCTGTATTAGCATGTATAGAACCTATAATTATTTCTAATGTGTATCAGGCAGTCATCTTACCAAGCTTAATATATCTCTACTGTCCTTCATCATCAGGGTTCAAGTGGGAACCCTATAGATGGAGAAAGGCAACCACTTTACCTGTTCCATATCTCCAACAGGAGTCAAAAGAGAGCCTCAGAAATTTCCGAACCTTTGACAAGACCTTTCTTCTCTCACCCAGCCCAGCCCTCATTGTGTCTCACTGTTACACATTTAAAGGTTATAGGACTAATCTCCGTAGGGTATTTATCCTATTTATCTCAGCCCCCAGAAAAAGTTCTGGTTCCCCAGGCATCCCTCTTCCCCTGGAATATAATTCCCTTAAGGCTCCAGACATACCCTTTGCTGACCCCACCCCAAATCTCAAAACTCTATTGACTCTTGAAGTCAGCAGCATCTCCAGCCTGGGTGACAGCGCGAGACTCTGTCTCAAAATAAAATAAAATAAAATAAAATAAAATAAAATAAAATAAAAAATGAAACTTTACCTTGTTTAAGCCACTCTTATTTCTGTTATCAGCAGACTAATACAAGTCCTGGCTGATTCACTGAGATTATTTAAAAAAAATAAACAAAAAGACCACAACTTTTTATATAGCCTACAATGTGGAACAGCAGAATTTCACCTCAGTCAATTCAAACACGGAATCACCATTTGTCATATACAGCAAAATCATAAAATTATCTTTGTTCATGCTGAGCGCTCCACGATTTTCTGTTTAAACTCATCTTCACTCATTCTGAAGTCTATTCGAGTAGAGACATTAAGACAGTTTTGAACTGTGATGAACATTGATTGAATTAATTCATGGGAAAAAAGTTTTACTTATTTTTATTTGCCTTTATTTTCATTAGCTGAACAATGAGAACATATCTCAGGATACGAGAATGCAACAAAATATTAACTCTCTCAGACTTAAGGAATCACATCTACTAGATCATTTTTGTGTAGGAACACAAAACAGAAGGGTAAAAATGGAGTGCTTCATTTAAACATGCGTATATTTAGGGAAGGTATTTTTATTTAAAATTTTAATTAGTGCAACAACTAAATATTAAATCCCATAACAAACAAAACACCTGTCGCGCACAGTTATAAGGGAGAATACAATGGTGAATACAACATCATCTCTACCTTAAAGAACATAGTTTGGTTTATAAAATCAATAAACAAAATTCTTTGTAGAGTTGAAAAATTGTGGTAAATGAGTGACTTAATAAAGATCACACAGCAAGTTAACAGAAGGATCACAGTCTCCTCACTCCTAAATCGGTGGCTTTCTACACAGTCAGGCTTCTGACTTTAATTTTTTAAATTTTTAATTGAGATAGGGTCTCACTCTGTCACCCAGGCTGGAGTGCAGTAGTACAATCATAGCTCACTGTAACCTCAAATTCCTCAAGGGATTGTCCCTGCTCAGTCCCCTGAATAGCAAAGACTACAGGCACGGTACAGCTAACATTTGTAAAGATGAGGTTTCACTATATTGCCCAGGCTGGTCTCAAATTTCTGGCCTCAAGCAGTCTTCCCACTTTGGCCTCCCAAAGTGCTGAGACTACAAATGTGAGCCACTGAAGGCTTTTGACTTTAGAAAGGATGGAAGATATTATCTTCAAATGACACATTATTGTACCTTTTTTTATTTCCATGAAGTAATACTCCCTTTTCTTCTGAGGCTTTTCAGAGAACACTGGAATATCTTCAAGTCTCACCATATTTGGACTCTTCATTTATTTATTTATTTATTTATTTATTATTTTTTTTGAGACAGAGTCTTGCTCTGTTGCCAGGTTGCTGGAGTGCAGTGGTGTGATCTTGGCTCACTACAACCTCTGCCTCCGGAGTTCAAATGATTCTCTTGCCTCAGCCTCCCAAGCAGCTAGGACTACAGGTGTATGTCACCATGCCCAGCTAATTTTTGTATTTTTAGTAGAGATGGGGTTTCACTATATTGGCCAGGATGGTCTCGATCTCTTGACCTCTTGTTCTCCTTCCCTCGGCCTCCCAAAGTGCTGGGATTACAAGTGTGAGCCACTGCACCTGGCCCATATTTGAACTCTTAACCAAAAGAAAGTGAGTTTTCAAAGTACAGAAGGTTACCTGCTACTTTCACTGACTTATGACTTGGGTAAAACAATTATTTACATCCAATCTTTGTCCTTTCCCCATATCAGATTACATTCAACTACATATAACAGAAAACCTAAAGTTGTATGGCTTAAACACAAAAAGATTTACTCACACACATGACCAAGTTTAGAGGCAGGAAGACTAAAGCAGATTAGAGGCTCTACAATTTATCAGGGATCCAACCTCTGTTAATCTTTTTGCTCCACTATTCTCAGTACATGGCTTCCATTCTGAAGCTCACAAAATGGCTGCCTGAGCACCAGGCATCACATCTATGTTCTAGATGGTATCTAAATAATATCTAATTATCTAGACGTTAACTAATATCATGAACCTACTGCCTGAGGTTACCTGTATTGCTTACTCCACTAAACTAATCATGTTTTTCACCCATTCGTTTTTGCTGTCTTTCCTCTCACCTAATCACTTTTGTAGTGCTTATCCTAGTTTTATGTGCTTACAGATCTCCTGGAGATCTCGTGAAAATGCAGACTCTGATTCAATAGGTCTGAGGTGGGGGCTGAGAATCTATTTGTCTAACAAGCTCTCAGGCAATGCCAATGCTGTTGGTCCACAGACCACACTGAGTATCAGAGAGCTAGCGCTGAGGTGAGGAATCGAACAACAGACATTCTCAACCTTGACAGTACATCAGAAAGGCCTGGGGAGTCTGTTAACCTACTCTATAGGTGGGTCTCATTCTCAGAGTTTCCTATATGGTAGA
This sequence comes from Macaca nemestrina, assembly GCF_043159975.1. NCBI lineage: Eukaryota > Metazoa > Chordata > Mammalia > Primates > Cercopithecidae > Macaca > Macaca nemestrina. The sequence goes on along the minus strand of NC_092143.1, from coordinate 60,892,039 downwards.
TCTGGGCTAAGGACCAAAGTATTTGCATTTCTAGTAAGTTTCCAGGTGATGCTGAGCCTGCTAATCCAGGAATTACACTTCAAGAACGAGCAACCTTGAATTTTAGTATGGATCTCAAAGAGGTGGAAAATATGGTGGGTGTAGGACAGTAGCACATCCCTCTTGCAGGACACCTACTATGGATGGATGATCTTTAGAAACTTGGGTTTTAAGAGAGATTTTGAACTATGTAAATGTCATCCACCACTCAGTACCAAATATTCTACATCTTTTAGGGGAAGCAAAGCCAAGTAAGGAAATCCTTTCATTTCCACTTTTGATTAGAGGGCTTCTTTTAGTTTTTCTTGAACTTTACCTGGTAGAAAATAACATTAATTTTAGGTAAATTAAAACTTCACGTATCTCAAATGAAGCCTTGAGTTTTTTTAGTATTAATAATTCCACAGTATATCATTTAGAAGTCTCTAAACATAGACAAATAAAATTCCACGGTTACAGGTATCAAATTGTTGCACACCGAAAACCCAATTTTTAAAATGTTGAAATCCTATGTATTCTCAGGCAAATGCAGACCACAGGAAAACCACACTTGTCTTTCATTGTTTTTTTTTTTTTCTCTAAAGTTAGGGAATAAACAACTGCTAACTCTGTATATTGATTTATGACAGGATATTTATTTCCATCAATCAAAAAACTTACTCTAAGAAGTGAATATCTTAAAATAGTAAAAGACTTAGCTTCATAAAATACGTATTATAAATGTACTTCACACATTTGTTTTTATAATCCTTCTAATACACTTAAATTAGTCTATTTAAAATAGCTATTTAAAAAAGTTATTTTGGTTTTGGTAGTAAGGATTTGAAGTAATATATATGTGATTTTTATTTTTTATGTAAACATTATTTTTTCGAAGAGTTTTGAAAAACTCTGCTAACTTAATTTTATTGGGCCCTATAAAATACGCAAGAATCTATCCATTCTTAGTAATGTTTTCTCCTGCTATGCTTCTTTTTTCTTTTTTTCTACAAAAACAGAAAGACAAATGCAGTGTCTAGTCAAATGCAACGCTCCTTCAGATTTATTAGAAAAGCAGGTAAGAGAGTAGAAAAATGCAGCAATATATATTGTTTCATTGCCCTAATTTCATTTAGGTTTTTCAACTAGTACAGAACTTTCATAACTAACATACAATAAAAAGGGAGTTAGCTTTTCTGCTATAATAAAAATCTTTGACTCTAAAACATCTATTTTGAGCATTTTCTAAATAACACAGCATATGACATTTTCTGAAAGTAAAGATATGCATAGATGTCAAGTTTTATGAAATACTTTTAATAAGCACAGGAGTAAGCAGAAGTTCAGTAAAATTAGGACATGTCTAATGAAGCTCACTTATAAAATTACATTGATTTTCATCTATCTTGGTGTTCTCATGAAATTTTTTCACATGAAATATTTGAGATCTGAAACAAGATAAGAAAATTTAACTGTATATCTTCCTCAATACTGATTTAATTCTAGAAAAACCATTCATAACTATTAACTTATTAGTTGACAATTAACTGACAAGTTATATTAAATAAATTCATGAAATACAATATTTTATTAACAAATGAAATTTGTAAGCATTCTGATAGAGTGTCACACATTTCATCAATCACACGATTAACATTTAATTTTGGGAGTAAACAGAATGATTTTGAATTGCCTAACTAAACCAAAAGTCAAAGTTTCTCTGAGCTAAACTCTAACGATATTTTGAAAATATTTTAAATAGCCAAAACTGGTTAATACAAATTTATTTCCCAAATTTCTAATAATTTTTCTAATGCTTTTAAAGTATCTTCTCTTGCTAAGATATCTACCTGTGGACATTAATTATTACATTTTTGAGTGTAGGTACAAATTGTTCTTGGAGCAATTAAAAATCATTGGCTGAAATTTAATTTACATATGTTCGGTTGTCTTCATATTTCTTTTCACTTGCTTAATTATGGAAAAGGAAATTTATATCTGAACATAAAAGTACAATTAAAGTTAAGGTTCAGTTAATGATTTTTCATTGCTCCAAGAACATTTTGTACCTACATTCAAGAATGTAACTTATGATAAATGTCCAAATTTATATTTTAAAATTTTAGAACTGATATTATCATCAGAGCAAACTGTACATCAGAAAACGAAAATTGCATGACCATAGAAATATTTTATAATGATTATACAAATTGTATATTATGGATACCCTGTAAAATAAAACCTGATTTATTAAAATCACTTTTTCTTTTGATCCAATATCCAGTTTCATATCAAGAAGCACCTTTAATTTGGAACTGAGAATAAGAAGACTAGTCCCAACATTTTTTTAAAAGCCACTCATTTTTAAAAATAGTTAACTAGTTAATAGACTTTTTTAAGTCTTTGTGTTTTCTGGATGAGAAATTTCCATACTGTTATTGTTTATAGATTTATAGAGTTTGCCACAAATGGCTATGAAAATGCTATTTAAATACATAGTTTCTTTTTAGATTAATAAAATATACTATCCTGTTAAAATGTTTTACATTCAAAATTATTTCTGAATGTGTGCATTCATTTTTTCATTATTCCACAAATGTTTGGTAAGTGTTGCAGTAATAGATTTCATTTTTTCTCTTTTTTTTTTGAGACAGAGTTTTGTTCTTGTTGCCCGGGCTGGAGTACAATGGCACAATCTCAGCTCACCGCAACCTCCGCCTCCCAGGTTCAAGCGATTCTCCTGCCTCAGCCTCCCGAGTAGCTGGGATTACAGTCATGCACCACCACGTCCGGCTAATTTCTTGTATTTTTAGTAGAGACGGGGTTTCTCATAAACATTCTAGTCCCTAATTCTGACTGCCCATTTTCTTAAAGTAACTATAAATTTAGGTTGAGTCTTAACTATTAATACAGATGGTAATTCAATTTTGGGCATATTCAAGGTGCTAATCTCTGTATATCAGAGTTGCAGCCTAATGCCATCAGGGCTAGTTGTCCAAATGCTTGGAGATGGCAGGTGGCAACTACAGATAAGGTGGGCCTATGCCAAACTCAAGAGTGAATGTTTTTGCTAACGTATTTATGTTTTTAAAATGTTAGTAGTAAGCCATATTGAGCAAATGAAACATATTTGTGAGCCTAAGTCAACCCAGGAACCTTGGGGTTGTAATTCTTTCATGGAAATCTTTTCAGGTAATCTTCGTAAAATCTCTGCCCCTCAAGTTTGCTGTGAGCTTGTTCTGGTCCTTATCTTTCCAATAATCCTAGAAGTTGAAGGGACCTGATAACAAATCCACATGGGCAGAGGTCCAAGGACCGAGCTCTGAAGGATCCTGAAAGAAAACAATGCTGGGAGCACTGCTCTGAGGAGTACAAAAGTGTAAAAGAGAAATGAGCTTAATCACCAAACTGAAGACTGCACTGACGAATACTTAAAAGTCCTTTTTAAACCACTCAGGTGGACAGAATGCAATTATCTGGCCCCAAAGAAAATATTTCTAAGAACATAATTCTCCCCAAGATTTTGAAGAAAATATTTAATTCATAAATCTACAACACAAATTCATCTTTCATTGGCCTCTATAATACCCAGCTTTCCCAAATGTTCTTCCACAGCACAAAAAGTAACATCAGTTTTCAAATACAAGGTGCAAGAAAGTATACAGTACAGTCATGACTAGGGCAATATATACATGCACCTAAAAGAGAATTAACAAACAAAACCTTGATTTCTAGAGAACACGGAAGTTATACCAGACAAGGAGAATGTAGGGGAATCTCATATTTATAGTACCCTTACCTATACATGATGAAGTTTACCTCCATAAACAAAAACATTAGCAGATGCTGCTAACATTCTGCATGTAATAAACTCCTACTTATGCATCTGTGGATATTACACTGTTAAAAGGCACATTTATTTCTTGACGCATGTCTTTGCTAATGTCCTAAATTTGGGTTCCAGTTGATCTAGAAACTCCAGTCCCTCTTCTTCCTGCCGGTCGCTGCAGCACCCTACTGAGCCGGCCAGAGAACCTTTGCCTTCATAGTTATACGAACGAACGTAGTCTTCACAATGTTTATGCTCCTCATCTTGTCCACACAAATACACCTTCTGTATCAAAAAAGAGCACATTTTATTATTTTTTTAAAAAACACCTGAACATATTAGCAGAAAAATGATGTCTTTGATTTACCTTTTACTGTTTAATTTTTAATCAGTGTGTGTCCTCTAATCGATTCCTATATATAAAAAATGCACAGGATTGGTCTGTATTATAGTCACTCTTAAAATATAGCAAATAAATAAATGCTTCTAGTGAGCACATTTAGAAAAATTAAGACTACACATATATCACACAACTCATTTATAATTTTCCATTTGAACATAAAACATGTATATTTGAAATTTATCTTTGTAGCTTCTTCACATATTTGAAGAAAACCAATATAGGCTATGATTCCTATGTTTATACACTACTATATAACTGTGATAGTGTAATATATTAAACTGGCTAACATCAAACCTATACTGATTAATCTGAACATAAAACAAAACAAGGAACTAAAACTCAAAATAAAAGCTCAACAATTTATCTGGTTGATTTTGATAGCCAGGACTTCATAACCACACAAAGAACTCAAGCACACTGAGAAATGTTTGTAATTTATGATCCATTCATTCCTATATAATAAATATTTCACTCTAGGTGGTTTTTCTGTTAATTTTTAGGGAAGAAGCTGTCAACTTTTTATCCTTTGTAAACACATCTACATATGGCACTCCTAGATAAACTTTCGTAAACTGTTTCTCTTTGGGTTTAAACCAGACATCCACATCTATGATAATCCAACATTTAAAAGATGTTGACTTCCAGGTATATGAGGAGTAAAACTTTTGGGAAATTCTGATTTATAACTAGCATTTAACTTCCATGTAATATGACCTCGAAGACAGTGGCACTTACTTCGCCAAGCCGAGGTTGAGTGAAACTCTGCCAGTCTGTGTACGCGTATCTGCCAGTATCTCCCTGCCCTACTCCCTTGACGGACTCCAAGGTCTGATGTCCACCTCCTTTGCTGGAATCCAAAGTGTAGCCTCCTTTGACCATCTCAAAACTTTGCTGTGTTTTGATTCCCTGGCCACCAACAGTACCAACAGACATGCTTGTGTCACAAATGTTGGATGTCTGCATGGGGAGTCTAATATTTGCCTCCTGAAAGTAAAATTAGAGTGATAAAGTGAATTTGAAAAATGGAAACTAACCATTCATTTTCATTTTTTTCACCATAGGCAAATCACTTTCCTGCTGTGCCTCTCAGTTCCTCATACATAAAATCAGAATAATAGTATCACAGGTGTGATGGGTTGAACTGAGTCCCCTAAAAATTCATATGTCCTAACCCTCAGTGACTCAGAACGTGAACTTATTTGGAAATAGGGTCATTGTAGATGCAATTAGTTAAGATGAGGTTATATGGGATTAAAGTAGGTCCCTAAGCTAATACAACCAGTATCCTTATAAAAAGGGGACATTTGGACACAGACATGCACACAGGGAGAACACCATATGAAGATCTAATTTACACTGCCATAAGCCAGGGAATTGGCAGAATCTAGGAAAGGGTCCTGGAACAGATCTCTCCCCACTTCCTTCAGAGGGAGCATGGACCTGCCAACACCTTGATCTCTGATTTCTAGTCTCCGGATCTGTGAAACAATCCTTTTCTATTGTTTAAGTCACTCAGTTTGTTGTGACAACCCTAGTCCTGTAGAATTGGGAGGTTTAAAGGATTTAAAACATTGAGGATACTTGAAACTCTGCTTAGCATAGTAAGTGCTCAATAAACTTTAGTGATATTATCACTGACATTGTTGTGTAATAATCTGTCATCATTTGTTCACCATACAATTCAAAGGGATGTGAAATCTGATTTACCGTTACTTCTTCTCCAGGTCCTTCAGTATTTGATACAATTAAATTTTGCTGGGCTATGTCTTCTGGAAAACATTTCTTGACTGTTCTCTTAGCAGTGACACAGAAACATGTAAACAGAATACCTAAAAAGCAAAAAAGATCAAAGTAAAACACAGACATTAAATCATTTGATTACATGATTTTTTTAAAAGTCTTCTTGCATATGTCTCAAAAAATTCATTCCACAAATTGAGTTCTTTAGGTCACAAGATTTAAAAACAGAATATTTTTAAAATGTATTTATACTATTTGTAGCTTAAAGAGAGAAATAATACTCTCTTCCCAGGTCCAGAATTAACTTATGTGTGTCTTTTATTTCTTCTACGTTGAAATGGTAACTTCATCTAACTGAAATTTAAGATAGCATCATTAGTAGTTAAAATCACACAGAACACACTTAAAGGGCTTAGAATAACAAGACAAAGAACATTAGGCATAAATACAAACAAGAAAGGCAATTACATAAAATTGGTGTCCAGTTTCAAAAGTGTACATCAACTAATAAAGTGCTAAGAGGAATATCCAGTTTAATCTGAAACTCAGATCAATGAATTAGGATACAGTAAAGATTATAGGAAAAGTTCGTAAATGCAAACGGGTTCTTTAGAGTCAGAGGAGAGAGTAAGAAAAAGAAAAGGAAAGGAAGAAAGAAACAGAAAGAAAGAGAGAGAAAAAGGCAGACTTAATTAAGCGTGGACAATATTTCTATTACTTTTGTACCTCCAAATAACAGTTTGCAAAATCTTAGCATCCTTTGCCTGTATTGCTTTTCCTCAGTGGCTCATGTGACCATTTTCCACTCATGGAAGTCTTACAATGATGCTAAATCACTTCATTAATAATATGGAACATAAATATCTGAGTAAATTTTGGAATAGCTCTGTTTTCACAAATTCTTTTTCTATGTGTGTATTCCCTACATAAACCTGGCTGGTTCAAAGACTATATTATTTTATATGGATGGAATCTTAATAGTTTTATCCAGCTTCTTCATTTTACACATGGAAAAATGAGTTCAAAAAAGAGGAAATAATTTACCCACTGTCTCACAGATAATTATTGAAGAACTAAGGCTACCACCTCTGAAACTTACTTTAAATTTAATCTGCTGTTACTGATATGTTTCTTCTATCACTCAAAGCACCAAGACATAAAATAGATACAATATTTTTAAAAGAACACGTTTCCCAAAGGCATTAATATAAAAAACTTCCATGTTTTAAAAATATTAGATAAAATTTTAGCTAACTCATTCTAGATAATGATAATATACTTACATAATAACAATACAGAACCCAACACCATAGCAAGAATAGCCCATCTTCCAAGTATTACATTTGGTCTAACGTCTCTTGCACTTTTATCGTTCATTCTACACTCAGATGGAGTTGAACAGTCACATACTCTCACTGTTAACACATGTGTTGCAACTAAACCGTGCCTGTCTTTTATTTGAATAGGCACAGAATAAGAGTTATAATCAAGATTTTGTCGTTGGCGAAGAATGGCTGTTTTACCTAGGGAAAAAAAGAGAGAATATATACAGATAGGATGTTTAGATAGCAATATTATTCTTACTTGATGTTCTCAGTGGACGGGAATCAATTTAGAATATAAACCCTAATTTTTCGTTTTTTTTTTTTTAATTTTTGATTTCTCAGAAGAGCCAGAAAAGTAATTTATGTTGCTTTATGCTGATATTAAACTAATCTATACTTAATATGCTGCTCAAATGTTAATTAGAAAGGGACTTACATGTTTTCTTAAAGGATATTCAGAACAAGAGTCTAAGCTCACCATAATGGCATCAATTTTTTTTTTTTTTAAAAAACAAGGTATTGTTGTTTTTAGGGTTAATAAAATAATTTCCTTAAATAAATGTATATTTATTATGATAAACTAAGGTGAAAGGACCATCACCAATCTGAAGTCCCTACTGACTATAACATTTAGCATAATTACATACCATCCTTTTGTTCTAGATTCCAGTTTTTACTGGCAGACTTATCCAGAAAGAATTGAAAAGGTGGTCCATTTTCAGGTCCATCTGGATCTACAGGTTCCAGAACAGCAAAATCCTTATTATTCTGACAAATGGTCACTTCTTTATCAATTTGAGGTGGGTGATCATTGTAATCATCCAAATGAACTACTAATGTTCCAGTGCAAGATCGGCCAACTAAGATAAATTAAAAATAGGTTATTTCTTCACATGAAAATGCATTTATTTTCAACAATTTATAAAATACACAGTTGACATCTGCTTTCTACTAGCTGTCTGAGCTTGAGTTTGTATACATGCTTCCCGGATTTCAGACATCAAGGCTACAAAATAGGGACACGTCATTTTTCTTTGAAGACTAGGGCTGAATCAGATAATTTCTTCAGGTACTTTTCAGAATTAAAAGGTAGAACGTCACTACAGAATGACCTGTTGAAAATCAAATGGATGTCTTAAATCCTTCTTTATGCAGTGTATATATTCATCCTTTTACATTTGGTTATCAATCACTTTCTCGGCTTCCTCATTGCATCATATACTTTTTGCCCAAACCTTGAAAACTTCTTTAGAAATGCACTAGGTGTTTCCCTTCCTGTCTGCTTTGTAGGTTGCCACTCCTAGGAATACTTTTCTCCTCTTCTTTGCCAGGGAACATGCTATTATCTTCAAGAATCTACTCAAATGTCACCTCCTCATGAAACTTGTGACTTCCACAGACAATGGCAGCCATATTCCAGTGCTTCCTCAGAACCCTTTGCTAATACCTTGGCTCACACACTGAACTGCAAAAATAGCATAGTAAGTTGTATTCACCTTGAGAGCCTAGTGATTTGCCCAGTACTTCCCAGCTAACTATAACTTTATACTAACACATTGAACATAATGCAGTTCCTATTTTAACTTTATACTAACACATTGAATATAATGCAGTTCCTATTTTTATACTTGAAAACGTTGAATTGAATAAGCCAGAAAAATAAGTTTTCATCTCTGCCCTAATGCCATTCATATGTTCTTGACAACAGGAACTGTCTCATACTCACCTGTTGATTGCCACTATTAATGGCCTAAGACTTCACACATAGTATTTTTAGTTAAAATAGTGCCCATTATATGTGTTTAAGAGATAATGAAATTCAGAAACATGTCAAATCCCACCATTTGTCAAAGGATAATAAACTATAATAAATGATAAGATATCAAAATTGAAATAAACCGAAAGGTAATTGATGCAGTTTTTCATGTTTTTGCTTTAAATATTGGTCCACATTCTGAAACACGTCTGTTGAATTTATCATAAAGACTACTATAACTCCCATGCAAATATAATTTATTTTTCTTTTTTTTTTTTTTTTTTTTTGAGACGGAGTCTGGCTCTGTCGCCAGGGCTGGAGTGCAGTGGCCGGATCTCAGCTCACTGCAAGCTCCGCCCCCCGGGTTTACGCCATTCTCCTGCCTCAGCCTCCCGAGTAGCTGGGACTACAGGCGCCCGCCGCCTCGCCCGGCTAGTTTTTTGTATTTTTTAGTAGAGACGGGGTTTCACCGTGTTCGCCAGGATGGTCTCGATCTCCTGACCTAGTGATCCGCCCGTCTCGGCCTCCAAAGTGCTGGGATTACAGGCTTGAGCCACCGCGCCCGGCCCAATTTATTTTTCTTTTTAATTTGAAATAACCCTGAGTCATATCATGTAGTGTATTTCAGGAAAGTTTTTTTCTGGTGAATAACTACAAAATTAATTTATTCAGTGATTTTTAAACTAATTGTTTAAATAAACTAACTACTATTTATGCCTATTTTAAAACTATCTGAACAAGTTTAAAAATATCCAGAAATAAAACAGAGATATAGCTATTAGGAGAAGAAATGTACAATAGCATATAAATACTTTGAGACTGCCAGAAAACAGCAAATAAATTTGAATATAAGTAACAACTTTAAAATCAGCAAACTAACAAAGAAATGAATAATGTGAAAAAGAGGGCTTTATAAAGTAAAAAATTTAGTTACATGCACTACAGATGAGTTGATATATATAGTATAATTTCACCTTTTAAAATTTAAGCAGAAAGCCTTTCTCTTTGTAGAAAAATGGTGAGAAAACACACTTTAAAAATCCAATAAGGCCGGGTGCGGTGGCTCAAGCCTGTAATCCCAGCACTTTGGGAGGCCGAGACGGGCGGATCACGAGGTCAGGAGATCGAGACCATCCTGGCTAACACGGTGAAACCCGTCTCTGCTAAAAAATACAAAAAACTAGCCGGGTGCGGTGGCGGGTGCCTGTAGTCCCAACTACTCGGGAGGCTGAGGCAGGAGAATGGCGTGAACCCGGGAGGCGGAGCTTGCAGTGAGCTGAGATCGGGCCACTGCACTCCAGCCTGGGCGGCAGAGCCAGACTCTGTCTCAAAAAAAAAAATAAAATAAAAATAAAAATAAAAATAAAAATAAAAATCCAATAAAATGTGGTAATTATAGGAATATAAATCAAGATTTATTTAATCACATATTCAACCAACATTTATCCCATAACTTACTCTTTTCTATTGCAGTCTCTGTTTTAAGCATGTTGATAAAAACAGAGTGAAAGATGCTTGAAACTATTTACATGGAAGGCAATCAAAGCTAAAGCTGAGAAGGTCTTAGAACAGGGGTGTCCAAAATTTTGCCTTCCCTGGGCCACACTGAAAACAGAATTGTCTTGGGCCACACATAAAATACACTAACACCAATGATAGCTGATGAGCTAAAAAATATATGTTGCAAGCAAATCTTACAATGTTTCAAGAAAGCTTGTGAATTTTTGTTGGGTCACATTCAAAGCCATGCTGGGCTGCATGCTGCCTGCAGGCCACAGGTTGGACAAGCTTGTCTTAGAAGATATCAAAAATTACAAGAGGTTGATGGTTAGTTTTTATTTTACCCCTGGGAAGAGCTAAACAGCCAAAAATAAGTAATTACTGATAATAGCTGAGCATGGTGAAAGGTCATTGGGTGCGTTTATTTACTTCTAAAACTTACCATAAATTAAGCACATAAGCAAATGCCAAGTATAAATGAGTAAGAAACATCACAAACACAGAGCTAGAAAGTACACCTTGGGTTAACTAAAAATCTTCATAACATTTCAACAGCAATTCTGAAAAGCAGTAGTTTTTTCATTGCTACTCAAATGTTTCAGTAACTAGAATCACTACATTATAAATCAGCCTATTCTATAAATTTTAAAATTGTTAAAAGATTTAAATTTTTACTTACTAAGCTACAATATGCCTCCTAATAATTTCCTATAATTTGCTCATGTTCTTTTTGGACTATCCATGCAAAACGTTTGCCACTTCTACATGACAACCCTTAAATATTTGTTATCTTAAGAAAATCCTTTTTGCAGAAGGGAAGAATAAAGAAGCACTTAGTAAATGTTTAATCTCAATTTTCTACATTAAAACCAGTTTTTCCAAGTGCTAATTATGTCCCTAGAATTGTAAAGCTTTTTGTAGTGAAATTTATAACCTGGAGATTCATAGGACTCTCAAACAACAAAGGAATGACAAATATCAGCACCTGCACTGTGTGTACGTATACCACATTTTCTGCCAGATACTTGGAAAGGGATGGTTTACAAAGAAAAACAGTCTTTCTACAAAATTGAACTCATAATTAATCTCGTTAAGAGAACAGGATATACATGAGAAACAATGAAAGCAGCCTTTTCTACAGAAGCTACACCATATATGATAATTGTTATTCCCAGGTCAAAAGGTGTTTAGAGAAGAACTGAATCCAGACTAATGGAAACAATCAAAAACCTTGTCATTGCCATTTATTTGAAGAAGTTAAGGGACCTGAATTTCAGACAGGAGGAGCAATGCTACTCTAGGTGGAAGGCATGTAAAACAGTGCTTTCTCGACTGACAGCCTGACTGACAGAGGATTGACACAAGAAAGAAAGTTGGATTCTAAGAAAAGTAGAAGAATACCTAGATTATCATCCAGGAATATTCATGAGCATCAGAGCAAAGTGTGTGTGTGTGTGTGTGTGTGTGTGTGTGTGTATTAAAGTTCAAAGAAACAAAATCCTTCATATCACTATATGGTTTTTCACTAAAATGTGTAACATCCTTATCTTTACTTTTTCTTAAGCACACCCAGGTTATCTTATAGCCATGGAATATAAATTTGTTGAAGTTTGCTTTTTATTTTCTTACACTATGATGACTGTGCTTATAGACATTGTCTTTTAGCACCAAAAAACAAAATTAATTTTTAAATACTGTGTTCTCCATAATTTTCTCTGCTTCAGACATTATTTTATTTTTAAAAAATTACACCTCTGCATTTCTGTAATCTCTTCTCTTTCATCCTTAATCTGAGCAGCTCTTAACTGATCTCCACTTCTGATAATATCCGTACATTCTTTATGAGGAAAGTTCTCACACCATAGAATCTCTTGTGAAAATATAATAATTCTATAGTTGATATCATGTAAGAATTTGGCCTTATCTTAACATTCTTAATTTCCATGTCAGCTTGTCTAATACTTAGAACTTAATAGACAAACCAACAGTTGCGGAATAAATGAGTAAACATAAAGTATTCTTTGCAATCATAGAAAAAAATAGGGTATAATATCTGAGAACACATTGTTTGCATTTTGTTATAAAAAAAGTCAAAAGGACAAATAAATAAGCGTGAACATTTTCACTACTGCCAACTTGTGTTAATTACCATGGAATTTGATATGTATTTATTAATACATTCACCCATTCCTTCTAAAGAAATGCAATAGACGCAGTAAAAAAAACTATAGCATTGCTGTTTCAGCTAGTTTGTGTCGAACATCCAGCATATGCAGATAAAAAGAGTGGAAACCTTCTTGGATTAGGCACGTAGTCAAAAGAATAGGCTACGTTATAAAAGCCCAAGTTCATTTATCTTTATTATTTATGGCAATTCGCCACAATTTATGGTAAATTTGTCATCAATATGATAAAATGAAACAGTGTAGCTTCTACTTATATTTTTATCATCCTTTTAATATGTTTCCCATATTTTTATGATGTATACATTAATAGAGTAGAACATGTACATAAATACATATGATAGCAAATATTTAAAAACATTCATAAATATATATTTAAACATACTAACAAGTGGTTTACTGATAGAAATGTGTATGTTCAAAAGAAGTTCCAGATCACTACTTTACTATATTTGGAGGACATTCTTTACAGAATTGATTCTAAAATTGACCTTGGTAAAAGATTGTAAACCACCACAAAAGACTTAAGTCATTGTTTGACCATTCCTTTATAAAATAGGATAAATGATTCGTTCTCCATTAAGAGAAGCTCAGAACAAACTTACTTTGAACCCACCTGTTTTAGGTGTGTTGAACCCTTTCAGCAAGCTCAAATCATAACATATCTAAACCTGTACTTCTGAAAAAAACGGTGATCCTTGAGTATGCCACCATTTCCTCAGCAGAAATTAATAATATAGATCATCTTTTAAATCTTAGACCTTAATTTTAATTGTGATGCAATTACATTTAAATTTATTGTGATATAATTAAGCCTTAAGCTTTGGTCATTCACTACCTCATAGCTTTGCATTATAGATGCACTGGAGCCAAAACTGGGTGATCTCCAATAACATGAATAATAATAATGCAAACACTGTTTGAATTATGTTTTGTCTAGAAATAAACAGATTTCACCCAAGGTTTCCTTAAAAACATATTCTATATTTATACTTTGTCTGTAGAAAATGGCACTCACCTGCATCCACTGCAACAACTGAAATATTGTATTGGTTGTTTTTTACAAATTTGGATTCTCTATCTAGTACTTTTAAAGTTCTCAAGTCGCCAGTGTGTTCATTAATTTCAAACCAGTGATCTTCATCCCCTAACTTCTGATACCTAATTTTTAGAAATCAAATATAAATGGTCAAATCAAAGAAGGGACATGATCTTAAAATCTGTCATTTTGAAAATACAAGAAACATTCCTAATTTTAAAATCAATTTACATAACAATTAAAACTAAGGAGCTTTTTGAAAAGTACATCACCTTAAGCCTTCACCACTGGCTGTTTCCGGGTCCAGCGCTTTGTATCCAAGGAGTTCTTGGCCAGCTGGGAAGCCATCTTGACTCTGAATAACTTTCACTGGAGGGTGGCATTCAGGGCCCTCATCATTGTCTATAATTTTAACGGTGACAGTTGTAGTGCACATTGTAGGAGTTTGTGAGTTCGCTGCTTTAGAGAATTGTGCCTCGTTAACTACACCAACTTTCAAAATAACTTGGCGATTGACTTCATAGTTCAATGGCTGTTAAATAAGCATACCTTAATAAGTCAATATATAACATTATATATAAGGCTTCTAATTTCAAATTTTTCTACAAAGAAATATCATTTTTACATTTAAAATGTAACCCAAAGTTAGGGCTAACACAGTTAAAGACTAATAATTAGCTTCCTAAAGTGACAAACATTGCCAAATGCAAAATTGTTGATTCTTGGATTCAACCCATTTTTCTTCTCATTTTTCTTTTGGAAGATCTTGCCTTCAGCCTTTTTGATTTTAAGTTTAAATATTAACAGAAATGCAAGATAAGTGTATGAAAAAAGTCAGATGATTTCATTGCTTATTATATGGGATAACAGTGACTACTAAATTGTCTTCAAACTAAGTATATAAAATAATTAGATAGAAATTTGGCTATAATACAGCAGTTACTCTATGCCTGAGTCAAAAGATAGAATGATATTTAACAGCACCTTTTCAAAGCACATTAGATTTCAGGCTGTTTAGTTCCTGATGAAAGCGCTTGGTCCTTAATGTGATTGGCTGTGTCCCCACCCAAATCTCAACCAGATTTGTATCTCCCAGAATTCCCACCTGTTGTGGGAGGGACCCAGGGCAAAGCAGTTGAATCATGGGAGCCAGTCTTTCCTGTGCTATTCTCGTGATAGTGAATAAGTCTCACAAGAGTTGATGGGTTTATCAGGGGTTTCTGCTTTTGCTTCTGCCTCATTTTTCTCTTGCTGCTGCCATGTGAGAAGTGCCTTTTGCCTCCCGCCATGATTCTGAGGCCTTCCCAGCCATGTGAAACTGTAAGTCCAATTAAACCTCTCTTTGTTCCCAGTTTCAGGTTTGTCTTTATCAGCCACATGAAAACAAACTAATACAGTCCTAAACTGAATAATTAGAAATAATCCTAAAACAACATTTAAAGGGTGAAAAAAATAAATAAGTAAAGGGGGAAAAAACCTGCAACCAGAAAAGGAAAAGAAATAAAGAAAGAAAAAGTAGATAGTAAAATAATTAAAGAATATTTTCTAAAAATCTTATCAGGAGAACACAATGTCTGCCTGAACCTTCTGAGGACTCACATTGTCTCTAAGAAATTAATGAAGGAAGCTATGTAAGAAGTTAGTGAGAGCTATGGATAGATGGACTAAAAAAAAAATTAGGTCCAGTTAAAGTAATCATCCTAGAAACCAGTAATTGCAATTAAATTTTTAAAATCCAAAGCAATGGCTACCTGGAATACAGGGGGATTAATGGGAAAAGTTGCTGAATATTTAGTGCAATAGTCTCTCTTGCAGAATACATCATAGAAAGGCAAAAATAAAATATAATATGAACATGAAAGGAGTTGAATAGTTGAGGCTTGATTTCAAATGTGATTCTTCCATTTTATTCTTTTGTGTGTTCTTATAAAATACAAATTTGGACAAGTGAGTGTCTAAGACCCCTTCTAAAGCAAATAACTGGTTCAGTATTGAATATTTCTCTGTCTTGGTTTTCTTCATATAAAGAACAATGAGTTTTGTACCTGACATGACTTTCTTCTACAAGAGAAAATTAGGGTAAGAGAATAAGAAAAAAAAAAATTTATATAAACCAATATAAATCATTTGGCCTTGCATTGCAGTATTCTAGTCATATACACATAAGAATTATCTCTTAAAATCAGTGCATGAGTTAGGATATTTTAAAGCATAGCGTGATTATTTTATTTGTTTACCTTGACAACACACAACACTCCTTCATTTGTATTTGGATCTGTGCTAATTTTGAAGTTTCCATTTTCATTTCCTTGTAGGATTGTGTATACAGCCTTTGAGTGAGGAGTGTTTGGCAAATCCTGGTCCTGTACCTTCATTCTTAAAATCTCCACGTCAATTCTGTTTTCTTCTACTTCTGTAATATACTGAAAGAATTGTCCCTTATTATTATCAATTTACAACTTTGACAATGTGGCTTTATATTCTAAAACATCTATTTAAAGAAAAAATAAAGCGATGTGAAAAGCTGCCCTCAATATATTGGGAAACATTTTACAAATTGAATGCGTAGCTTAGTTCTTTCCTCCTATTCATATCTTTTCCATTCTTCAAAGGCTACTCCAAGTCTTACCTTCTGAACTTCTCTGAGATAATTTTCCTAATCATTCTAGAACTCAGATTTGTCTCTTCTCTGAACCTCCACAATATTTACAGTCTATCGTCTTCCATGTTTACACAGTAAGCACTTAATAAATGTTTTACGCTAATATATTAAACACTGAGTACTTGTAGGTAATTATAACATATGTTGGCTTCTAATTTCTGGAAGAATTGTTTTCACACCAATCTTTCCAAATGTACTTTTGATTCACTTGCAAATCTTTAGCAGAAAAGTTTTCCCTTTTTTTTTTGAGACATTAAACAATAGCCCTCCACAAAAAATATCTTACAAAATCGTAAGATATTAAAGACTGAAAGAAGTAGTAAATTGAATCTGTTAGAGATAGAAGGTGAATTCATATAGAAGGATGACAGACACTGGAACGTAATAGACCTAGATTTGAATCATGGTTATTCCTTGTATATGGTTTATTAGTATGAGATCTTGACTTAACAGACTTTCTATTTCCTCATATGAAACATGGGTTAAAATATATCCTCATATATTGTAGGGATTCATATAATAAATTACATGAATATGTCTATCACTGTGCTTGCAAGTTTTTCCTTCTCTGACTTGTGTTCTGGAATAGATTAATGACAAAATGAAAGTTTCTTTCTCAAAAGTTCAGAAAAGGAGAACCATTTCCCAAAACTATGGTCATAAAATATAAACATATATATGTACACATGCACACACACACACATCTATTTTTATATATATCTTATTGTTTACTGCCTAAGGAAAAGTTTGCTCACAGTACAGGAAGAGCTTGTTTGGAGTTGTGAGCCAGCCTGTACTACTGTCTCCATAGGCTAGTTCCTTATTCATCTTAAGAAGTTGAAATGTAAAGGACACCAGAGAGAGAGCCTCTCCTCCTTCACCCTACATAAAAAATTTAATGCCAAGGCATCTGATAGCCGAGCTTAACACCAAAAAAAAAAAAAAAAAAAAAAAAAAAAAAAAAAAAAAAAAGTTGAACACCTGAACACATCTAGGGCTAAGAAGAAGCTCTTCAGTAGCCAAGAGCATGGTTATTTCCCTAGCATCCAGAAATAACTAGTACTTCAATTATTTGTACAGAAATCATATTTTCTCCCTATGTTATTTGTAAGTAGCAGTTATTTAAATCAAACTGTGTGATCTCACAGAGCTACCAAATTCTAGATATGGTTTTTGAAAAAGTAGATAAATCTAGATTAATGAATAGAGAGGTATACTCACAGAAGTTTCTGTGAAAGATGGTGGATTGTCATTTTCATCCTCAAGTGAAATAGTAATTGTTCCTGTATTAAATAAACCGAAAGGCTGACCACCCATGTCTCGCACTTCCATTATTAACTGGTAAGTATCACATTTCTGGAAAAAAAAGAAAAAGTATATTAATGAACACTTTTATTTCCTATAACTTGCAATTCTCACAGCCACTGTTTAGATATGATTATTGTACAAATATTCATATATGTGTGTGTGTGTTTGTGTGTGTGTGTATGTGTGTGTGTATGTGTGTGTGTGTGTGTGTATATATATATATTTTTTTTTTTTGAGATGGCGTCTCGCTCTGTCACCCAGGCTGGAGTGCAGTGGCATGATCTTGGCTCACTGCTACCTCTGCCTCCCAGGTTCAAGCGATTCTCCTGCCTCAGCCTCCAGAGTAGCTGTGATTACAGGCGCCCGCCACCACACCCAGGTAATCTTTGTATTTTTCACAGAGACAGGGTTTTACTGTGTTGCCCAGGCTGGTCACGAATTCCTGAGCTTAGGCAATCTGCCTGCCTTGGCCTGCCAAAGTGCTGGTATTACAGGCGTGAGCCACTGTGCCTGGCCCAAATCTTCTTTTTTACATATAATTTTGTTTAAAAAGAACATAAATAAAAGTACAGAACAAGATATTGGCTGATTGGTACAATGGAAAGGTGATGTGTCTAATATAACATTTAAAAATTTAAAGCTGCTTTATTTATAATTGCCAAAACTTGAAAGCAACCAAGATGTCCTTCAGTAGGTAAATGAGTACATAAACTGGTACATCCAGACAATGAAATATTATTCAGTGCTAAAAAGAAAAGAGCTATCAAGACTTAAAAAGACATGAAAGAAATTTAAAAGCATATTACTAAATGAAAGAAGCCAATCTTAAAAGGCTACATACTATATTATTTCAACTATATAACGTTCTAAAAAAGGGCAAAAGTATAGACAGTAAAAATATCAGTGGTTGTCAGGAATTAAGAGGGAAGAAGCCATCAATAGGAGAAGTACTACAGAAGCACAATAATCCTCAACAGGAGGATTTTAGGGCAGTGAAACCACTCTGGATGATACTATAATGACGGATGCACGTCTTTATACATTTGTTCAAACTCATAGAATATATAGCACCAAGAGTGAACCACAATGTGAGAACTATGGACTTTAGGTAATAATGATGTGTCAACATAAGTGTATCAGTTGTACCAAATATACCACTGTGGGGCAGGATGTTGATAGCAGGGAAGGCTACGTGTGGTTGGGGGGGATAGGGAGTATATGGGAACTGTCTGTATTTTCTTTATTTTGAGACGGAGTCTCGCTTTGTCTCCCAGGCTGGAGTGCAGTTGCGCGATCTCGGCTCACTGCAAGCTCCGCCTCCCGGGTTTACGCCATTCTCCTGCCTCAGCCTCCCGAGTAACTGGGACCACAGGCGCCCACCACTGCGCCCGGCTAATTTTTTTGTGTTTCTAGTAGAGACGGGGTTTCACCGTGTTAGCCAGGATGGTCTCCATCTCCTGACCTCGTGATCCGCCCGCTTCGGCCTCCCAGAGTGCTGGGATTACAGGCGTGAGCCACCACGCCCAGCCTCCGTCGGTACTTTCTACTAAATTATGCTGTGAACCCAAAGCTGCTACACCAAAGTTTATTAATTTAAAAAGTTAAGCATATTGGAGTCAGATAAAATAGTTTTTTAAAAACAAAAATAAAATAAATGTAAAGCAATTTTATCATCAACAGATCAAATCAGATTACTGATTTCAAGAGAGACCCTGTCTAATATATGGTACTTTCCCAACATCTCTGTAAGGACAGAGGACATCTCCAGATAAGCCCTAACCACAGCCTACAGAAGCATGCTGAGACAGGAGGCCAGAGTGGCCATACTGCAACATTCTCTCATTCTCAGTTTAAATGTAGTTGAATGACTGGAAAGTTAATTAATCATCATTACTTCTCTATCCAGAAAAGGTGTAGTTGTGGTGATGACACCGGTATCTGGATGTATGGAGAAATGCTTTGGATGGTCTGGGATTTGTTGTAAGATTTTATATTTCAGACGAGTATGGAGAGTGTCAGGTTCGTCGAGATCTGTGGCAGTCACTTGTCCCACTGAAGTTCCTGTTTAGAAAAATCCAAAAGTGATAAAAATTTCCACTCATATAATTGAATCATAAACAAACTAAAATCAAGGCATTGCTGTAGCAAAGTCTCCCCAAAGCCACAAGTAGATTAGTTTTACTGTTAAGTTAAGGAATGTGAAACTGTTCTAAATGTTTCCAAGCCTCCCTTACTCAGGAACTTCAGTTAGGTAGCTCCTGTGAATAACATGATTTGTATTCTACGTATATGAGAACAGTTCCCACAGTACCTTTAGAAACAGTAGTTCTGAAATTTTTTCTCTCCAAGTTCATGGGCTATTTTTAAATTTAACTTAATTTAATTTTAGATTTGGGGGTACACATGCAGGTTTGTTATAGGGGTATATTGTGTGATACTGAGGTTTGGGCTTCTAAGGATCCCATCACCAGCGTAGTGAATGTGGTACCAAATATGTAGTTTTTCAGCCCCTTCCCTCCTCCTTCCCTCCTACCTTTTGGAATCCCCATTGTTTATTGTTTCCATCTTTGTGTCTATGTGTACCCAATGTGCAACTCTCACTTATAAGTGAGAACATGTGGTATTTAGCTTTCTGTTTCTGTGTTAATTTGCTTCAAATAATGGCCTCCGGCTGCATCTCTGTTGATGCAAAAGACATGATTTTATTATTTTTTATGGCTGCATAGTATGCCATGGCCTTTGTGTACTACATTTTCTTTATCCAGTCCACCATTGAAGGGCACGTGGATTGATTTCATGTCTTTGCTATTGTGAATGGTGCTGCAATAAACATGCAAGTGCAAGTGTCTTTTGGTAGCATGATTCGTTTTCCTTTGGGCATATACCTAGTAATGGCATTGCTGGCTCAAATAGTAGCTCTGTTTTTAGTTCTTTGAGCAATCTCCAAACTGCTTTCCACAGGGGATGAACTAATTTATATTCTCACCAATGGCATATAAGTGTTCGTGGACCATTTTTGAATGGGACCTTCTCTGTATACCTTGTCTCTTTTATAACCCAACTTGATAATGTTAATCAGAGAAATACCACATCTTTTCACGTAATAACAAATATTTTATCCTTTTATACTTTAATAAATGTGATACATTATTGATGTATACAAATAATTATTAATATATGCAAGACAAAATCATACACAGCAGTCTGTATATCATTTAGACAAGCTTCATAGTCCAGACATGAGAGTGTTAGACACATTGCATTAGCATTGTGAAACAGCAGTATTATACACACATATGTACATGGAAACAGAATGGAGGAGGCCACAGGAAATAACAACTGCTCTTGCAACATTTGAAAATAAACTAGTCAGTCTTGTTACACCCCTTAGTAGTCTTGGGTCACAGTCTGGCTGCACATAGCATCAAATCAGTTTAAATTTTTTTTTCATTTTGCTAGGAAGATATGCCAAAAAAGGCAATGTTTATGTTTTATATATCAGATCACTATTTCCATGCCATGATATATTTCTGGTTCCTTGAAAATGTATTGAAACTTTATAAAGATTCAAATTATGTACAGTTTCATAAATGCACCTGTGACACATATGTACTTGCTAAAAATATAAAATATCTTTATATTTAATATGAATTGCATTTGTCTGTTGCACATTCAGATCTGTTGTGTGCTAATCTAACCAGTTAGTTACTTTATGTATCAATTAGCTACCTTCTATATGTGGGTAGCAAGATGAGCACAGAAAGGTTTTCCTTTGAGAAGTACATGATCTCATAAAACTAGAACGTTTTATGTAGTATATCCTTGAAAGTCAAACATTTTAAAATGTTCTACATAATTGTGTTTAAAATATTAATAAGGAATTCAATGGAAGCAAAAATCTAGTGTTTTCCTAAAATTGCCATCATCCTAAACACTGGTTACAAAACTAGACTATAATGAAAGCTAATACCCAACAGTCATTTAATAAAAAGAATTCAGGAAAACACTGATAGTATAAGATTTTAATATAAACCGGTACTACACATACATAGCCTACAAAAGTCAAATCCTTCGAATTTCAAATGTCTGTTAAAAAATATTCCTTGACACCATAAAATAGACATTCCTGTATGTTTGGTTACATCACTATTTTTGAGTATTTTTCTTGCTTAGAAGGAAAAGTTGAATTTTCCTACGTTTAGACTTCTACATATCCTTAAGTGACAGTTGTTTAAAAACCACTGAATGAATGAATGAATGAATGAATGAATGAAAAAATAACATCTTATTTTGTTGGAAGAAAAAATGATCCCTGGTCCATGTGTAAATCCCCTATAATATTCTCTATGAATTTCTGGGTGTAGTCCGTTTTATACTGAACTACGACTTTTCCCAGTGGCAAAACTGAGCAACATTTCCTTCACTGCAGACTTTCTAAGCATGCATTGGTAAACCAAACACCAACTTCAGCAACAACCCCACCCTGGAGAGAATTGAATCAAATAAATGCTACCAGAATTATAAAATCATGATATAAAAGAGAAAATGTGTAATATTTTATCTTATGCATCTGCTTAAATTTAAGAAAGTTTGCTCAGAGTCATTTACGGCCCTTAATACGAATGTCACATAACAACAATTCCTCATGGGAAAAAGTATGTGTAATCAGAAATACCAGAAAAAGTATAAAATGCAATGATAAAAGGTAAACATCTTTAATTATAATACTTATGAAATGTCAAATAATCTTCTTATCATGCTACTATAAAATGTGAACTTACCGGATCGGCAATTTTCAGGCACAGTAAAGATAGTCATTTTGTGTTCAAAATATGGGGCGTTATCATTATCATCTTCAATTTTGATGATCAAGGGGAGTGGATATTCTGGTGCATAGCCATCTGCGGTTGTTGCATAGCCATATAACTGAAAGAAGGGAAAATATCATCAATGTATTCTCAAATGACAAATTATGCACAAAAGTGAGCCTAGCAGTGGGGGACAATGCAACATTAAAAAAAAAAAAATCATTCCCAAAGACCCGTAACTAAGAAATGATGCAATGGAGAGATAACCCACAGATGCAGTCTCTGCCTGCCATGTGGTTTCAATCCCCTCTCGGTGTTATTCCTCATTATTCTCCCACTCTGAACACCACGCACTACAGGTGTTCTCTGAATTAACTGTACGCTGTTTTACTTGTTAGAATGCATGCAGATTTCCCCCAGTTATGTTATTAACACGTGTTTTTAAAGTTTATAAAAATACAATTCTATTATGTATAGATTTACATATACAGACAAATAAATGGACATCACAACTGTTTCAGGATAATTCAATTGTAAGTTCTTTACCTATATTTTCTCATTTTTCTATTGTAAGTATGTATTTCTTCACAATAAAAATGTTAATAAAAGCATATACATATCAGAAATTTCATTTCAAAATGAATGCCTTGTCCACAACAGCCAGTATGTATTTAATGTCCTTTCCCTCTAAACTCCAAATTATTCCTACACCCTCCTTATGTGGTTTGTGCATAATAAGTGTTCAGTAAATAGTTGATGAATGGATTTTCATCACTCATGGAACCAGCTAAACCTACCCAAAGTGAATTCTGCATTAACTCAGTTTTTTACCACAACTAGCTCTTCTAATTTTCCCTACTGTAACCATTTCTAAATGAACTAGGATTAAAATTCCAGACACTAAACTCCTCCCTCTCTCTCATAAATCTTCGTAATCAGTTGCCAAGTTCTAGAGATTATGGCATTTTTGTGTTTCTCATGCATGTTCTCTTTTCTATTCCCATTGCCATCATTTTCATGTGACTCCAAATGCATTCTACATGTTGACCCACCAACTTTGCTGCAGTTGTTCTGACATTCCCTGTTCCAATCGATGTAACCTCAGAAGTCAGATTTTATTGAGTTTTACAATTTTAACCACAATACTTACTAATTAAACTCTTCAGTCACGAGGACTTATAATGTACAAACATGGTTGAGAGTAATTGAACTATTTTATTATAGATAACTTTAAATTCAGTAAAATTCTTTGTTATTTATCCAGGATTATAGACCAAAATATATCCTTTAAAATTCTATCATTATATTTTCTATACCTTCCCCCCCCAACTTCCCTTATTATATCCACTGTTTTTCCTCATCAATGGTAAATAGAAATTTAAAGTTTATATTGCATATTAATATCTTGAATATTAAATCAAATAATTGATTCTTATAATATGTGAACAAGCATACTTGAAAATATTAGTAAGTCAGTAATAAAGATATAATTCCCAGGAAATATTTCAATAATCCTACCGCAAACTGTTCATATTTCTCACGGTCAATGCTCCTTGTACAAAAGATATCTCCGGTGTCTTTCTCTATGTAAAACAAATTGAAGGGTTCTTTGTCCACGCCTGGTCCACTTATGGAATAAAAGATGGTGTAATTCTGTGCAGCATCAGATTGGATCTGCAGTAATAATTTAGGAATAGAACAAATATGTCATCATGAATATTTTCAACCTAACCTCTTGTGACGGTTTATTTTTTACCACTAGCCCTCTTTCCTACTCTCCTATTCTTTCTTTCTTCTGCTTAGGTGCCCATTATCTGCCAAGTTTTCCAAATTTTTATCTGCATTTTGCATTGTGCAAAGCCAGAAATTCTGTCACTTATTTGATCTCAACTTTTTTGTCATTTGTATATCTATAACATTTGTAGAGTGATACACCTTTTCAATTGTTATTTACTTATTCTTATCTTCATTTAAATAATAGTAACAGTTTCAGTGATTTTTGAATTCTTTGGAATTGAAGATTATTTGATTAATAAAGCTAGAAGTAACGCAACTTTTCTTCCACAATTAATTCCTCAAGAATTAGAAAATTTTGACTGGGCACAGTGGCTCACGCCTGTAATCCCAGCCATTTGGGAGGCCTAGGCAGGTGAATCACCTGAGATCAGGAGTCTGAGACCAAACTGGCCAACATGGCGAAACCCTGTCTCTACTAAAAATGCAAAAATTAGCCGGGCATGGTGGTGGGTGTCTGTAATCCCAGATACTCGGGAGGCTGAGGCAGAAGAATCGCTTGAACCCGGGAGGCGGAGGTTGCAGTGAGCTGAGTTCATGCCACTATATTTCAAAATTTCAAAACTGTTCTATGTTTACATTCTAGCTATGTAGCAGTGAGGCAATCTTACTTAGTAAGCAGAAATACAGGCCATTTTTATAAAAGATGAGTGCTAGTTTAAGCAAGAGTTGAACTATGCAAAACATGTAGGTGTGCCTTCTGTACATTAGTGTTAACAAGTCTACCATAGTATTTTGGGGAATTTAGACATAGACCTAAGAGCATCAGAAACTCCAAATATAAAACTTGTTTCTAAATTTCTAAATATGATACATGTAAGAAAGTAATAAGATATGCTGCATCACTTCTATGGGACCCTAATTCTGGTGAATAGATGATCATTACTTGTACCATTAAAGCTCTGATTCAATATGCTGTGCAATTCAAATGAAAAGTTTAAGAACCAAAAATTTGGACACGTATAAAATCAAGTAAGGTGAAATGCACCTGCTGAACGTGTTGTGGAAATGGACCCAATGAGTTCTCCATCAATGAAGCTGGAATAGGAGCCCATCGTCTCTTGCTGCGCTTGAGGGCTGTGTCTTTGGTATGTCTCTTCTTAGGAGTCTACATTTGACAAGAAACAAAGAAATGTAGCATTGCTTATCATTTTTGGAACTGTGATTTTTTACACATACATCAACAAACAGATGTAAGGGTTATACATTACAATCCCATGGCTAATCAGCAAAGTATTTCTGTTGATAAGACACACACACACCTCAGACTGCATTACGTTCCCCTGTTCTACCTATTTCTCTATTTACTCAGTTAACCACCAGGAAATGTATAGGACATTTGGAAAGACGCCACCTTGAAAAGTTATAAACCCCCCTAAAATAGACAATTTATTAATAAATATTTAACGATCAACTTCATTCCACTAGGAGTGGTACAACCAAAATCTGTTAAAACCCTCACTCTACAATACAGTCATTTATACATCTATATAGACACAGGTGAGCATTTTCGGAAGTATACTTGATTTTATATAATGTGGGGATTTTACAATGTGGATACAAAATAACATTTTTTAAGTCTTAAGCATATTAAGAGGAGTTCATGTAATCAAAAAGAATTTAGTTGGGAAGTCCTCTCATAAATAGAATCATTCATGGTTTTATAAGACGAAATTTATTGTGGTGAATTTGCTGAAAATGAGATGTGAATTCCAGCAACTTTCTCCTTCCTGCTTTCTGAACTGATCTCTACCACTCACTGCAAGAAAATGAGCCTAGAGTCAAATATTCAAACCAGTCCTGTGGATTGGCCACACCTCCACTCTCTGAAGAGAGGGGCTCCCCTATAGAATTTTCTAGTAAGATGGGAGTAAGATTTAGACAATCTCTTCTCCTCTTTAAAGAGAGACTCAAACCTGCAATCAGTAAGAAGAGAGCCGCACTGGGTGGAGCCCACATCTCCAGCCTGAATCACATTTCGCTGAGTTTTAGACCCGCCCTTGTCTTGTCCTTGTTCCTCAGGTTGGTTTATTCTTATTGCCAAACTTGAAATCACTATTAGAAAACTTTGATATTCTTACTTTGCTCCCCGTCTACAGA